>NW_022196896.1:115995981-115998481 GCF_008632895.1 Mastomys coucha
GGAGGGGAAACTGGGAATGGAGAAATTTACATGTAAATAAAGAAAATATCTAATAAAAAAAAAGAGTTTCCTTGCTCATGGTGTCTCTTCACAGCAGTAAAATCCTAAGATAGTATCTATAACTTTATATCACAAAGTAAAAAGATGCAGGCCTCTTACATTGATGATGCACTGCATTCTATTTCATTCTGTGTCTTTCCCCAGTAAATACTGGTCGATTGGCTAAGCACCTAGGATATGATGGCAGGAGACACCATTCCTAACTCCATGGAACCTTTAATCTAGACCAGGGAAGGAGGCAAGTGATGGGGTAAGTACCAGCTTGGAGGGGTGCAGGCGGAACCAAAGGTAGATAAGAACTACCGTTGCCGCTTGTGGTGATGCTGGACCCATGATGGGGGACACTGGTCATGCCTGCTGCAACCAGAAGGGGCAGGTGTGGGTGGGACCATTGTTGAACAGGACACCTGGTATTTGTCTCTCCTCTGCCCCAGCTCTCTGCTTCTACTCTCTGTGCCAGGTGACTGACATTTGTAATCTGCTAAGTCCCCTCTACCTCTTAAGCTCAGGAGTGAGGATTGCTGACCCAATCTGGAGTCTTGCCTCTCCTGATTCCTCCTGGAGGAGAGATGCCAAAAGTCTGTGGTCCAAACAGACCTTCTCCAGTCTCTGGCCTTTCCCTCACTTCTTCCAGGTACTTCAGTTGCATTGCTATGCCAGAGTTCCCCCAAGCAGTGTCTTAACTCTATAAGAAAAAAAATCCTTATTTAATGGATAATTTTGTGCTTCAAGGACAACCTCTTAGCCTTAGCCTGCCACAATCAAGATTCCCTGTAAGGAAGAGATGAGATGCCACAGGGAACATGAAGCCAATGAGAGACCAGGGGCCAGTAGTTCCACCCAAATACGGAGTTCCCAAAGGACCTAAGGACTTCCCACTAAGTCTAACCTCTTAAAAGTTCCACCACCTCCAAACACCAACAACCTCAGGACCAAGCTTCCTAGACATGAGCCCTTGCAGACCACACCCAGACAGCATCCAAATCAGAGCAGGGGATCACAGCAGCAAATATGCCACCCACTCACAAGAGGCTAGGTTCTAGCAGGCTCCAGGCACAACCCTGTTTACCAGGGTGCAGTCAGGTTGAGGGAGCAGGACAGAGTGCCAGCCAAGACGGGCCTCATCAGGCCATTCCAACCCCATGCGTGCAAGGGAGGCCCATTGCTTTGCATTGTTCCCTTTTGGTGACGTCACAGTTATCCAACCCTGTATCTGTCTTCTTCCCTTGAGTCATCACATTCTCCTCCATCTGCTTTAAAAACAAGAGTTGAGTTAAATTAGAACAGAGTCGTGAAATTGTTTGCCTGAGTCCCTTCTGGGAAGGAGCCAAGCTGCGCTTGTCTGGGCTCATCTCGAATGAGAGAACATCTGAGAAAATACCAGGTTTGCACGCAGCAGCTCTCCTGCCTTTTAACAGAGACGCGGAGGATAAATACAAGGTTGTCCATTTGTTCCTCTGACCTCTGGAGACTGAAGTCCCAGTTTCTGAACAGCCACTACAGTTCATTATTTATGTGATGAGACAAGGCCAGCCGGTTCCTCTTGGGGAGATGCCTACCCCAAGGCTGTGGAGATGACTTAACAAAGTCTCTAAGTGATAGTGGCAGCCCTAGTTCATGTTAGATGCTGTTACTTGGGAAGATGTTGAGGAAGTGAGATCCCGAGGGATGGTGGGACATAGAGACTGCCTTCCTCAACACAGGAGGTGGTGAGAGGAGGCAGAGAGGAATCTATATTTCCAGACGTTAGGGGAGATGACAGTGAGGCATTATGGGTGCTGGAATAGTAGTACATGTGGCTCATCTGAAATGGGTGCATTAAGCTTATGAAATCCTTCCTTCTGCTTCTCATTTAAGAAATGCAGCCCTCACACCAGGGAAATCTATGCTACACCAACAGATATTTTGAGCAAAGAGGGCTTTGTTTTGTATTGCTGTATTTGTTTATGCATGTGTGAATGCACAAATGATGGGGGAGGACAGGGGATGATTTTAGTTTCAAAAATTTGAGGAAGACTCCAAAATGTCTGAGGCCATGGCATCTGGAAGTTTGAGCCAATTAGTTCTGGATCCATGGGAGGGAAAAGATTACATTTTGTTTACATGTGCATTTCTGCATGCGCTCCAAGCCAATTCCTACTTGAAGGTGTATACATTTACCAAGATCTCAGGATTTAGGATGTGCCTGGAAGAGCTGGTGTGACCCATCCTGCTCCGACTTGCTCATGTCCACTGCCCCCTTCAAAGGTTCAGTACTCCAAATTAGGGTGACACTGTAGGAAAAAAAATGTTACATAAGCTTGAACATGCTAGATTACCAGGGCCATGTCAAAACTGTTATATTTGCCATCAGTCACATAGGAAGGGTATGGTATTTGGAATGAGAAATGTCCCTCAGAGACTCATATATTTGAACACTTGATCCAATGAATGACTCTGC
>NW_022196896.1:116003481-116052956 GCF_008632895.1 Mastomys coucha
TGGTCCCCATAACATACCACTGGCTTTCTTACACTGAGGCCAGAGTCACGGTTGCAGCCATCTGGCATGGGGAATACTGCAATCCTCCAATTCACCAACATAGCCACAAATGTGAGAAAGGGACAACCGTAGACAGATGGTGAAAGGACTTTTGCCAACATGGACGTCTGGAGCAAGAAGGCAGCAGTTGCCTTGTTTTCCTTGGAAACACACACACACACGCACGCACACACACACACACACACGCAAACGCACGCACACACACGCAAACGCATGCACTCGCACACTCACACGCACACGCACATGCTCACAGCAAATCAAATTGTGTCTCTCCTCCACTGTTCAAGATAAACCAAGCAAACTCCCACAGTGTGATATAGAAGATGATGGATTCATTCACACAAATCAGCCTGAGAACACAGCAGCCCAATGTAGATGCTAACAGGCGCTGTCCACTGTTCCTGTCCCATGGATAACTGAAACCCTTTGATGATCTTTCTCATCTGATAAGTTACATGGCTCTAAATTCACCAAAGTACCATTTTCAACAGCCTGCACTGTGCACCCTCCTCTGGGGAATTAGAACCTGTAAAGTTTAATGGCATCTAATATGTTTTATGTTAGAGAGCCATAATTTCCAATAGAAGTCGTTATGTCAGGCTTTTTCTTTTCTTTTCTGCGTGGAATTTTATGGTTAAAATGCTGAATCGAAGCAAGATGTGGAAACCAGGGGGTGCACTGACGACAGAGGCCTCTGTTACAAATGCGGGGTCTGCTTTGAGGGGAGTCCCACACTTGGGGAGATCCTATTTCACTTCCCTTGACTTGAGCCCCACCCAGCACCTGGGCAAACAGTCCCCTTAAATCCTGCAGGCAGCCCAGCCTGCCAGCACTGCTTCGGTAGGCTTTAATTTAATTAACAATCAGCAGCATCAATAATGCAGCATAGCCCTCTCCCAGTGCAGCTTTGGATTTCAGGCCCCAAGTACCAGCTGTTCTGTTTGCTCTCTCCTTTCCACCCACACATCTTGTCACAGGTCCTTTGCCTTGGTGGCTGTCTTATATGGCCTTCTGGGCTCTTCCACTGTCCCCTGAGAGGCAGGGCCTCTTCTGCATGCCGCTTGCCTGTAGCTCTGTCTTGTGTCAGGATGCCTGATTCCATAACTAACAAAAGCTGACTTCTGTTTAGTTTCTCTCCAAGAGTTTTGGCATCTTCTGATCAGAGTAAAGTGCTTGGCAAAATGGAGCATCTTCAGCTAGCACAATGGTTGTTCAAGAGCCTGTATAAATCGACAACCACAGAAATGGTTTAAGGCTTCAAAGAGGAGACTTCTCCGGAGTGGCTGCACCAATTGGGGAGGACCAGGACATCTTGTTAACATCGAGGATGCAGGGAAAGCAGATCCTTATGAAAAGGCCCAAGGCTGGGAGCTGGCTCCATCAGTAAGGGGCTTGTCTTACAAGCATGAGGACTGAGTTCAAATCCCCCTTATAAAGCTTATAAAAACCTGGATATGATAATGTGAATTTATTATCCCAGTGCTAAGAAGATGGAGAAGGGCAGAGCCCTGGGGCTGGCCAGGCCTAGCCTGGCCTACTTGATGAGCCATGGACTAGTGAAGAAACCCTGTCTCAGAAACCAAAAATGGCACCTAAGGCATGATATTTGAGGTTACCTTCTGGCCTCCACATATGAGCAAGCACACCTATACAACTTTGTACAAAACACACACACATACACACACACACACACACACACACACACACACACAGACTCCAAATATCATCCAGTCTGCCAGTGACCCTGGGGGAAACGTAGGTGATGGTGCTTAGCAGAGGTCTACCTACAGCATTCTGTGGTGATCTGTGATCCTCGGAGCTCTATATAGCCAAGCCAGCACTCCCTCCTTGGATAGTTATCATTGGCACCCACAGAGGGTCGTAATCTATAGAAAAGCCACAAAGATCCAGCCATCGCATTTCTGCGCCTGTAAAAACATCTCTGCTCTGTGATTCCTCAGCCCTCAGAGGCATCAAAGTTTACAAAGGCAACCTCTGAGTTGTGAGCAGCCTGTCTGCTCCAAAAATAACAGGACGCAGAGATAGGCCACATCAGTCAGTGCGTGGTGGGAATACAACTTAAGAGACTTCACACATGCAAGGGGCCAGCAGATTATCGCCTTGCACTTCCCTTCTGAAGCAGCATGAGCAAAGTCCTGCTAAGCCACACAGGGTAGCGCCTCTTTGACTGACACCACCTCAAGGATGAGGTCCCCAGAGCAGCTGCCCAGCATCCTTGGTTTGAGTTGGCCAGTGAAAGGACAACAGAGATGCATTTATCGGCATCCACTTGCTCTCCTCTGCTTTGTGGCTTGTCTGACCTCAACTGTTGTAGAGACCTGAGAGCCATTCATTTCCTGCTGATCAGCCCATTGACAAATACTCTGTGTGGGAAAGTGTGTTGTGTATGTGTGGCGTGTGCCACAAAAGTATGTGTGGGTGTGCATATATCTGTATGTGTGTTTAGAATACAAGTGTTTGGAGTGTGTATGTGTGTGTGTGGGGGTGCTTAAGTGTATGTGTATGTTTGTGCCTATATGAATTTATAAGTATATGTACATGTGTGAGTATGTATTTGTGTGTGGTATCTCTGTATGTAACAGTGTGTTTGTATGTGTATGTGTGCGTGTGTATGTGTGTTTCAATTAATTTATATAAATAGGTCAAATATCTTTTACCTGAACAGTTTGGCACCAAAAATGTTTCAGATTTAAAGTTTTTAATATAATATTTGCACCAGTGTTGCATTCCTACTCCCAAACTGCAAGGGCCTATGTGCTCCAACATGTGAAACTTTTTCTTTAGGAAAGCTTGCTCTTCCATACTTGCACATATATTGACAATGCGTTCTGGTTCCTGCCCCATTTCCCATCTGCCCACCACTCCTCTCATCTGTCAACCTCTGTCCCCTGTTTCCTAGGTTGGGTTTCTTTCATGGGTCACAGAGTTGAATCATGACTGTCTCTGTGATCTTGAGTTTGAATCAGACCCTGTGGGTTGCCAGTGGGAACCAGTGGGAGCCAGTGGGAACCAGTGGGTACCAATGGCTCACACTGGAAACCAGGCTTCCCCCTCTTCCAGAATTAGATAGCCACCAGGTCAGCAGTATGTGGTAGGGCCTCGTGAGTTCCTTTCCCCCTTCATGACTATCAGAAGGGCCTGGCACAGCATCAGTATGCACAGCTGCTTCAAACTGTGGTTGTCATGTCCATGTCTTACGTAAAGAATGGTGTTTTCCATCCTTATCCCCATCCTGCATCTCTTACATTCTGTCCACCACCTCTTTCATGGTGTTCACTAAGCCTCCAGGAAGTGAAGCAAATGTCTTTTGTAGGGCAGGGCACGGGACCATGGGAAAGTCCATACAAACATGAGCTGAGTCGGGAGGCCCACAATGCTGACACCCACTTTCACCAGTGCCAGCATCAGGGAGACTCTATCATAATGACCTCCAGGCAACGCTGGAGTCTGGGCCAGGAGTCAGAGCAGGGTCACCTGGTTGAGGGGCTGGGGACCTTCCTCCGGGGATGTCCAGAGCCAGAAGCAAAATGGTTTCCATGTCCTCCCCTTGACTCAAGCTTGTCTATGATGGCTCTCATGCCCCATCTGTGTGGAGAACCTAATTCCACTGGAATACCCTTCTCGGGTGGCATGGCTTTGCTGAGTCTCCCTTCCAGCTCCTACTGAGGAGAACTCACAGTGATGTTAATACCTACATGGGGCTGCCCTTTTCACACACCTCTCATCAGGCTGAGGTACTGCTCGGTGATGGCAGTCACCCACCCATCACATGCAAGGCCCTGGCTTCCATCCCCAGTACTGTGGAGGGGTCTGAGTGTAGCTGCCTGTGGAGTGCTTGCTTGGCCTGTGTAAGGGCCTTTGCTCCAGTCTCAGTATAGCATCTCAAGAGGCTTTTCCTATCTGGGTTATTCTCATGTGGGAAGCAGTGGCTCCCACCTGTGCAGTTTCTGCTTGTAAAGTTCCTTGATGGTTCACTTCTTGGCTTTGCCCTGTGCCAAGGCCAATGAATAATGTGAATAATGTTAATAATGCCTGTGACCTTCTGTGATTGGTGCCCTGGTCTGGCCTGCCCTCTCAAGCATTTACAGGAGAAGAGATGACCTGAGATGACCTGTGTCTATGCCTGGCCAGACAGACCCACACGGCATCTTAAAGAGACTCTATCCAGTAGAAGCTGGTCTTCAAGACTGGAATGCTCATACCTTAGTGCCACGGACCGGGATTTCTCGCGGGGTCCCTGTTCCGCGGGACAAGGGATTCTGGCCAGGTGGGCACAGGATTCGGCTTTGACAAACAGACTACACACGGGTGGTGTAAAATCTGAGTGTATTTTTCAAATATGGAGTCAGGTTTAAATAGTCCATACAGAAAGGTTTGAAAAAGTCAGATGGTACAATGGTCAAAATACATCAAAACAAAGTACAGGTACATAGCTCTATGTTAGGAACACAATGAGTCAGACAGCAAAGTAAATACATGTTAATTTAGCAGGAACTAAACAAGGATTACAATCTGAAAGAAAGCTTAGCTCTGACCAGAATCACCTGGCTTCTAAAAAGCAGATAACAGCTCCTCTTCAGCTCCTTGCTATGGTTGCAGACTGGGTGGGCCCAGGTAAGCTTTTCAACTAAGTTGCTTTTCTGGGCCAGCGGGAGCTAGCCCCAGGAAACACCTGCTAGGCTAGTTCCTAGGAGTGATTCAGCTGCAAATCTAATATGGCTAGTCTATGTTAACTAAGAATGAGGATTTCACCTGATCTTGCCCTGGGATAGTTTGCTCATTCTGTAAGCTTTGATGCCTTACAATGCTGGAGGCTATTAGTATGAATGACTTAACATTCCAAGCCAGGGTTTGATTAGGAAGTTGGAACATTGATGAAGGTCAGAAAGCAAAGTCCGAATTTTCTTTTGTTAGCTGTGAAGAAATGATATCTTGGTGAGTTCCTAGCACACAAGTACGAAGACATATCTGGGCCACCTCTGAGTTTGGGGTGCCAGGCGTCAATGCGGAGGCAGGAGACTGACTTTCCTTGCGTGGCACCTTAGTCTGTTTTCTATTGCTATCCTTGAGTTTCACAGACAGGGTTATCCCTCAGAAGCAAAGTGTTATAAGCTTGGTGTGGTGTTTAGCTTTGTTAACTTGATATAACATAATCATGTGGGAAGACAGTCCCAATGAGTATTGTCTATTATCAGGTTGGCCTGTTGAGGGTTGTCTTGACTACACTAATTGACATGGGAAGACCCAGACCACAGTATGTGACACCATTCTCATTCCCTGGGTTCGGGACCTGGACTATGTAGGAGTAGAGACAGAGAGATGAGCATTGAGCACGCGTGCATTCATTTCTCTCTGCCGACTGTGAATGTGATGTGCCTCGCTGCATCAAGTTCCTTTCTGCCTTAACTTTTCTGCAGTTGATGAACTGCAACCTGTGAGATAAAACAAACCCATTCGCCCTTAAGTTGCTTTTATCAGTGTATCTCACCAGAGCAACAGAAAAGACACCAGGTCACTTGGATTTTGAGCCCGGCCATCCTAGAGTTTGTTGCTGGCATCTGAGGGGGATCTACTTCCGGGTCATCATGGCAGACCTATCCCCCAGGGATGCTGACCTTACACGGTAGCTAGCTGTCTTCTCTCTTCCTTTTCCATGAAGACCACTGGTCCCATCACAAGAGCCCACCCTCAGAACAGCACATGGTGTTAATTAACACGTGAACATGTGCGCTTGGAAGGAAGTCCCCTAGAACCAGGGACCCAGCCTTCTGTTCTTTCCTGACATCTTCACTGGGAACTGGCTGGGAAGGAAGTTTTCTTGTATGGGATAAAAACACTGTATGCGAACATTTACTTAAACTTATTTAAAGTTTGTTTTATGAAATTAATGATTTGTGGGGGGAAAAACATCACCAACATTATGGTCCTATATTCCTATGTCTCCCTCCCCCTCTTGTTTTTCTTTTCCCCAGTAGCTGACACAGCCTGCCTGATGATGCCTCCTTGGCTGCCTTGGGTAGCAACTGACTAGAAGTCCCTAGTCACTGTAGCCCTGCTAGTCTCTGCAGCCCTGCTCATCAGAGAATGCTGTGATCCCGAGATGGCCTGGCCTTCAGTAAGAGTTCACCGAATCTGCGGCCAAGAATGGGTGTGAGTAGGGGTCTGAAGATGTGGTTTGCTCACCTGAGCTGCTCATAGGGATATGCTTCTAGATTTGTCTCCAGCACTGGGGGTGGGCCTTGGGTTGTTGGTCAGGATATTGGAGATCCTTGTCAGTAGGCGTGTGTTCTCAGGGAAGTGGCTTGCAGGGGTGCTGGAGATCACAGCCACACATCAGGGCAAGCTTGCCTTGGGGTCCCCAAGCCTGTGGGTGGATGGGTGGGTAATGGGAAGCCCCCAGCAGCACTGACACTTTGGTGGAGTGTGGACAAACTATAGTGCTATCTTGTTCTAATAGATCAGCCAGGGAGGGGGCCTCTGAGTGTCGTGGAAATGACTGGATGATGTCTTGCATCTCAAGTAAGTAGTAGGCACACAACAGGCACAAGTCCCGACATGGGAAAATGTTTGCGTACTCAAGTTAGTGACTTGTGAAATTAGAATCTGCCACAAGTAATTGCTGAATCCAGAGAGAGGTTCCCAAGAGCACCATTACCAGGTGTTGGCATTTGTCTTCTCTGCTGTGTGCACAGCACTTCTCCTGCATGAACGAGCATGTTAACTAACTCTCCACAGAGCCCACGAGGTGGGCCTGAGACCTCCATTTCAGAGACAAGGGATGTGGCACCTGGAGACTTGAGTGACTTGGTTAAAGTCATCCAGATAACTAGGGTAGAGTTAATTTTAAAGTAGGCATGTTTGCCTGTGGCACCAGGGTACAGCCCCCGACTGTACTCAGGACAGAGAGAGGAAGGATAGCGGCGTGACGGTGGGATCCATGGGAATACTAGGGAGAAGGAGAATATAGAGAAAGAGATAGAGAGACAGAGAGACGAGAAGAGGGGTGAAGGAAGAGAAAGAGGAGGAGTACGAGGGAGGGGATGGGAAAAGGAGGGAGAGGAGGAGGAAGAGAGAAGAGCTAGTGAAGGAGGAAGAGACAGGGAAAGGACATGTGGAAGAAACAGACTTCAGGTATGCCCTAGGGAAGAAAGACCTCAGAAACTGAGGAGGAGTTGAGTTTGCCTGTTTTTCCAGAGTTGCCACATGAGTCCAGGTCCTCACTGGATTTGATAACGTAGACTTTAGTGGTGGCAACAATGGGAGTTTTAGAGGAATGATTGGGACAGGAAGAAAGGTGAGTAGTACAGGCAGACAGTATGTTACAATCATCTGGTAAGATCACAGGAAGAGCTCTGAATATATCCATATCCATCCATGTATATGTATATGTGTTTGCATATGTATATGTTTATGTGTATATGTGTGTATGTGTATGTGTATATATGTGTATACAGATATGTGTGAATGTGTGTATATGCATATATGTGTATATTCATATGTGTGTACATGTATAAATGTGTATATGAGTATATGTGTATATATGTATATATGTATATATGTATACATGTACACATATATGTGTGTATATATGTGTATATATATATAAGCATATATTATATATAAGTGCATATGCATAGTAGTGTATATGTACATATGTGTATGTATGTATATATTGTATATGTGTATATAAGTATATATTGTATATACATGTATATGCATATGTATACATATATATGTATGTGTGTATATATGCATATATGTATGTATATTGTGTGTATATATGTATATACTATGTGTATATATCTGTGTCTGTATATATGCATATATACATGCACTTATATATACCTATATGTACACATACACATTTACATATATATGTATATATATGCAAACAAGCATGCATACATACACACACATGTGTAAAGAGAAGGGGGAGTGCTTAGGAAGTCAGCTGGAGAGACTAAGGATGAAGGATGCTCAAAGCCAGGAAGGTGATGGTGTTTGTGGCCATACTTCACATACCTCTCCCTCTCCATGACACCTCTTCTTGGTTTGGTCTCACCTTGGCTGACCTTCAAAATCATTTACATAGGTGATTGGTTACTTAGGGGTCCTTTGTGGAGACCAGGGCAGTGCTCATAGATTTATTATGATGTATCAACTTAGCCATTCACAGAGAGCTGTTTGCTCATTATTTAAATGAAGGTCTGCCTAATCTTTCTAAGTTGTCTGAGATGCATGTGGGGATGGAGTGAATGAGCTTTGAGTATTTGGCTTGAAGGTTAGACTCCAGCCTCCTGGGTACCATGTTAAAGGAAAGGACCCAGGGGACAACAAGGCTCTATCAGCTTTGAAAAGGACAATAGTATTTTTGTTTAACTTTTTTGTATAAACATTTGGGTTTTTTCTTTAATATTAGGAAATAAAATGAGCTGTATCATCACTTCGTATGGTATGTATAGATTTAGTTCTAGCACTTGAGAGGCAGAAGTAGGCTGATATCTGTGAGCTCAAGGCTAGCCTGGTCTACATGATTTTCAGGCCATCCTGGGCTACATAGTGTAACCATGTTTAAAGAACAACAGAGTAGTATAAAGAGCTCTATGAATTTAGGACTCTGGTTTGGCTGCCAGATATTTAAAACACATTTCTTTCCTGAAAACATGATCAGATGAAGCAAAGCTCTCGGGTTTAATGATGGCATGGACTGATACACCAGCAGGGAGGCTGGAGTGGCGCACAGCATTAAGACATGCACTGCTCTTGCAGAAAACTCACGCTTGCTTCCTAGATCCTATGCTGGTCCACTCTCAAGCACCATAACACCAGCTCCAGGGGATCCAAAACTCTCCTCTGGCTTCCGTGGGTACCTATAGTCACGTGCATAAACACAAATACACACAGACAGGCACGCTCATACACATACACACACAAAGAGGCTCACAAAGAGACACACAGATAAACGCATACATACACAAATACAGATACAGATACACACAGACATAAACACAGAGACACAGATATACACAGATACAAACAGACATACACACAGAGAAACACAGAGATGCACATGGATAAAACATACAGACATACACAAACACAGATTACACAGGCATACACATACAGAGACACATGGGGACACACACACACACATGCTCACACACACATGGAGGCATACACACACATACACGCTCACACACACCGAGGCACACAAATGCAGACTCAGATACAGACACACACACACACACACACACATACATAGGCACACAAAGAGACACACAGATAAACGCACACATACACAAACACAGATACAGATAACACACACACATAAACACAGAGGCACAGATATACACAGATACAAACAGACATACACACAGAGACACACAGAGATGCACATGGATAAAACATACAGACATACACAAACACAGATTACACAGACATACACATACAGAGACACATGGGCACACACACACACACACACACACACTTGTTATAAAATAAATATAAGCCAGCACTTTGAAAGGCAGCGTGGCCTCTTTCTCTGCTTTCCCCAGGAGAGTTCTTATTTGCTGGTATCTTGCCTTTCTGGATGTGGTAAGGGTAAGGCTGCTCTTGGATGTGTTTGCTGAAGGAGGATGTAATTAGAAAACCAAATCTGCAGGCAATCCATGAAAAGCACTGGGCTCATTTCCCTAAAGTGGTGATTGTCAACAGGAAAGCAAACACTGTGGATTAGACTCCTGGATAAAATCCACTCTCTGAAAGCAGGGGTCATTTGTTTTCAAAGACCTTGCAAACATCAATGTTGACAGGCAGAAGGAAATGGAAGTGGGCCAGGCAGTGCCCTTGATCCAGGTGGCCTTGTTTACCTGGAACTATTGTAACCTGATAACAAAGGGGGAGAGAAACCAGGGCCTGGTGGTCCTCTTGTTAAGCCTCACAAGCTATGCTGGGACACGTGGGTCCCCCTACCCCACACCTGTCTAAGTCTGGCCTCCTATTTCAGACCTAGTTTCCATGGTTCCCAGGGCAGGTGTGCACAGCAACAAACATTGTTTCCCTCTTTCTGAAATGCTCCCTGTAACCTCCCTATGACCTCCCTGTGACCTCTCCTTGATGCCTCCTCTTGGTTCGCTTTTACATTGGCTGACCTTCAAAATCATTTACATAAGTGATTGATTACTTGGCAAATTCTTCTGTTATGCTCATAGATTTATTATGATTTATTAGCTCAGCCATTCAGACACTTGTTTGCCCTTTATTTAAGGTGAAGGTCTGCCTTGATGCTTTGCTTTGTTTTGTTTAAACGTGGGCCACCCATCCTGGTGCTATTGGTAAAGGCTCCCTGGCTTTCCTGGCTGGGATGCAGTCTCTGTACATGCTTCTTGCACACGTGAACCTAACGGGGGCCCCCAAACAGCCTCTCCCCATTTCTTTCCATGCTAATCAGAGACATGGGGTTTTAATGCCTTTGACTCTAAAGGTCTCTAAGCCCCCAGCGTTGAGAGGATCATCCTTCCAGGCTCTAGGAAGTCTCTGGTTTATGTTCTCAAGCCTTCTTTGCAGTGGAGCTTTGCGGGTAAGATGCCCTGCACATTCCAACGGTTGGGGGAGGGGGGAGGGAAGGGAGGATGGCTGCAGCCCCTTGTGTGGCTTTCCTTTCCTCCAGGAAATCTGATTTCCAAGGTCCTGACTTCTAACTCCAGTTTCCCTAGCAGCCTCCTCTGTGTCCTTGAAACCCTGGTAGGGTTTCTAGAACATTGGGCAGGTGGTGAGGAATGTGCATGCCGCTGCCAGTGGGATGATTTGAGTATTGATAATAATGCAACAGGTACCTATGCAAGTGTCCCCTCCACACAGACTCTCACATGACACACCACACCATACTTGCTTTCAAAAAAAATTCTTTATTCTTGGCCAATATCTAATGCCTTATACTACAGTTTAACCCCAGCATCCTAACCTTGTGCTTCAGTTCAACCTCATAGCTACCCAGGGTCAGCATCTCACTCCGTGGCTTAGGGCTCAGCTTCACCACAAGTACTCCATTCAAGACAGCGGTCTGAAGTACAAATTGTCACCGCTCCCTCTAACCCACCAGCCATAAATTAGAGGAATTTGTGAATCTCCTCCTTTTTCTCTTTTTTTCTTCCTCCTCCACTTCTACCCTTTTCTGTCTTCTCTTCTTCCTCCTCTTCCTCCTCCTTTTCTTCCTCTTCCTCTTCCTCCTCTTCCTCTTCCTCTTCCTCTTCCTCCAGTTCAGCTAGAGGAGCACAGAACTTAGAACACTTACTTACAGGATTTCCTGTTTATGATAAAGGACAACCAGCCCAGGACAGAAGATAGAAGAGTCAGGGAGGTGGGAAATGCTGTGTGTGTGTGTGCACAACCTCTCTGAGGCATCCTTGGGGCTTCTGTGAAGCATTTATGATACCTGTGTGGTTTATTATACCATCCACCAGGTAAGTCGATCTCCAGTCTCCTCTCCAAAGAAGTATTGGGGATGAACATTCCATCTCTGTAACAACCTAGCCCTCCTGGGCTTTCCAAGAGTGCCTGATGGATAGAAATCAGCTGCGGCTGGAAGAAGATTATTATGGGTAAGGAGGGCGCCTTACCTTTACCACTCAAACTGCTCTGGCTGGGGACCAGGGATGCAGGTATATAGGCACACAGGCACCCATCCTCCACACATGTTCTCCCCGCTCCCAACCCCATATTCAAAATGGAAACAGGCTTTCTTAAAGCCAGATTTTTGCAGTTCTTGGCTTGCTTGTCTGTTTGGCTGTTCTGCTATCAGCCATGCCAGGTACGTGACATCAAGCATGGAGGTGAAGATCAGAGCAACATCGTCTCCCCCATGTAGCAAACATGCTGAGGTGAGCCACCATCCGGCACCATTTATCTGTCCCGCCCTTTAAGATCATTTTGCCCCCACAGAGGCTTGAACTCTGCTGGCAGGAGACCATTCTGGTTCATCCCGAAGAGCTCTCTGTCCCAGGCTTTCTCTCTTATCCCAAACCACCATTGCCACACCAGTCAGCTTTCCCAAGAGCCTCTGGTACCCTGGCCCCTGAACTTCCCAAGCACTTTCTCTCCTTGTAGCTTCCAACCCTGTTTTCAAAGATTTAATACTGCATCCTAGCATTTTTTTTAAATGTGATCCTTAGCCATGAGTGCTATGATCTAATAGATAATGTGTCTGGCCTTTGCTCAAGAACTTCAAAGCCTTAGGAATTTCCTGAATGATGGAGAGTTCTTAGTTATTCACTAGAAAAAACATCTCCTGCCCAATTGCTGCTGAGGTTTCCGAGGGAGGGGCTGCCTAGGATCAGGATGGAAAGACAGGAGACTTGATTAGAAGGTTGGTATGTACAGCTTCATGTCCTGACCTCTAGGGAGGGAGGAGAGAACAGATCCTGTGGCCAGTGATTTCATCCACCCATCAGTCCTGTCTAGGAAATGAAAGCCTCAATAAAAAAATCCAGAAAGCAAACTCCAGGAGGCCCCACAGATGAGGTCACGTGTTCCCCACCCATCTCCCTCACCCATCACCTACGGCTGTCTGCATCGTCAGCTGATGACAGTTCCTTTAGCTCCTGTAATAGGAACTGTAATTAGTGTTCTCTTGAGTCCTGACTAATTTGAGGGAATTAACAAGTCTGAGCATGAACCACGAAACCCCTGATTTAGTCTATTGCTGTTACTATCACACGATACTCGAAGTTGGACATTTTATCAAAAATAGAGGTTTACTTAGCTCATGGTTCTCAGTACTAGGAAGCCCAAGAGTGTGGTCCGGGGAACTTCTAAGTATCTAGAGGGCTGCATCTCTTCCCTGGGCTATTTGACATGGCAGAGACACCCCACAATGAGGCAGAGCAAATGTGCTATGTCTGATCACTTTCTAAAGCCACAAATCCATCATGGGTTTCCGGACTTATGTATATAACCTCATCTACTTGAGGTTACCTTCAAATAAAGTTAGCAATTAGAGACTAAGACGCCAACACAGGAACTTTGGAGGGGCACAGTTCTGATTCAGATATGTATTGGAGTAAGAAGAAGATGAAGTCATCCCGGAGATATTTGTAGGTAGTGTATCCCCGGACGCGGTTGCCCTGAGGGTACCTTGACCTTCAGTGTGTGGAATGGGACACGAAGTCCAGGTAGTTAGTGCTAAAGCTGAAGGACTCTGCCCTTCCCTTGAATAGTGAGTGGGGAACCTACCAGGGAGGCGATAACTCCGTGGGGTGGTGGGAGAGCCAACTGGTGTCAGCAAAGATTGCAGACCCAACCCCTGGAATGCTAGTAAAACTGTAGGTTCAAATTGTAGGCCAGATCACATGGGCTGGGGATTCCTCATTTACGGAGAGACTTAGTGAAACTTGACATTATTAGAATCTGAGAAGTCTTGAACCCATGCCAGGTATAAGCAAGCACAAGCCGAGAAGGAAACTACTTCCCACCCCACCCCAAACATCCCTCTGTGCCTCCTGCTGGTTTTCCTTGTTAATGTCTGCCCTATGGTCTGGCCCATGCCATCCACTCAGTACTGAGCCTTGCTTTCCCTGCAGTGGTCATATACTTGTCTAGAATGGAGAGCCACGTGTTTCCTTCAGCATTCTATCTCCTGGAGGATTGCTTACAATGTTTCCAGTTTGTCCTTGTTATTTATTACACATTGTGCTGAAAAGCTTTGTCTCTGGAGCTCTTACAGGGTTTGTTTGTAATACCTCGGGCTTCCCAGAAGTTAGATAACTCAGCCTTTCTGCACAGATGGCTGCAGAGCACCAGATGAAGAGCTGGCCACTGGTTGCCTAAGAGACCGTGTTTCTATACCTTCTCTGGCAGCACTGTTTATTTTTTTAAACTTTGTTAACTTGATAGGTCAAAATGGTATGTAATTATTTTAATTTTATTTATCCCATCCCCAATGTTGCAGGAAATCTGCCCAAGTGTCTGTTTACTAATTACATTTCCTTTGTGAATTCTTGGCTCATGACCCGCAACCCTTCTGGTTGGAAGAACATGCCATTTTGCTGTGCAATGAACTCCCTGCCTGTGAATTTGAAAAAAAAAAAAAAAAAACATTTGCTATGAAACCATCTTATTTTTTAACGTCGTCAGCACTTAAAATGATTATCTGCACAAAATAGGACCACTTTTCCCCCTTAATCATTTATTTTATTTTTTTTGAATTTTAGAAGGGTTATCTGGATGCTTGGGTGTTGTTTTCTTATGGAGATAGATAATTTAAAATGTCGTTCTTTAAGCCATCTGGGCATATTTTGATGTGCGGTATGAAGTCATCTAAACAAATTATTTTCCTAAATGTCATTGTTCCAAAATTATCTACAGAAGAAATTTCCTCTTCCTGTCCCATGCCCTGGGATAGTGGTTCTAGAAGCCCTCCAAAGACGATGTCACCCATGGGCAGGCCTGTGCCTCACAGCTCAGCAGGGTGTTCAGACCTCCTGGAGTTTGGGAACAGCTATTAGAAACACTCAGGAGGAGCTGGGGGGATAGCTCAATGGTGAGAGCAGTTACTGCACAGGTCTGAGAACCCTGGAACCCGAATAAAAGCCGGACTGTGAGGGGCAGAGGGTTATTGGCTGCCATCTTGGTTCTAGGTTCAGTGAGAGACGCTATCTTAAGGAGTAAGAAAGGGAACAGAGAGGATACGCAGTGTTCTCCTCAGGCCTCCATGTGTACTTGGGCCCAGAAATGCATATGCACACATACACAGATCTACGTACACACACACACACAAAAAAACCCATACATTTATACATATACGCATATGCACACATATATACACATATATGCATACACACACATGCAAGCATGCATGCACAAGAAAAATATGTAAGAGCTGGCCTAGGCATGTGCTTGTGGTCCCATCTACTCTGGAAGCCTCTGTTGGGGAGGACACAAGCTCAGGAGTTCAAGGCTAGCCTGTGCAACCTGGTTCGATCCCCATCCCCAAAGTAAAGCAAAGCAAACAAAACACAAAGCAAAACCAGAAACACCTGACTGCAGAAAGGAGGCAAGGCTGCAAGTGGCAGATAAAACCAGAGCAGGCTCGGCAGGACTGGCACAGGTGGTCCCTCCCAAGCCTGCAGAAACCAACGCCCCTTCTCCATCCCTCCTGGTGACTCCTGTCCACCAGGAGCCTCTTCTCCCTAAAATGACCACAAAGCTCTGGGTCATCTGAGCTGCTCACTTCAGCACCCTCCTGTCTACACAGGTACCAGGTATCCCAACCCATTACTTGGCCTCATGGTCACTCACTTGAGAATCTCTGGAACTCCCTGAGATAGCCCTCACCCCGTCTTCTACCTGGCAATTCCTGTTCTTGATAATTGGCTAGGAAGGCTCTCATCAGGAAGCTTAGGACTTCCACCTGGATTAAGTATCCTTCCGACAATCTTATGATCAAGTATGCATGGTCATGTGTATATGATATCATATGTATACATCTTCACGACTTCCACCTCTATAGATGGTACCTCTTTACAGACAGGCTGTTTTACTCCCTAGAGTCCCAACCATAGAATTTTCAGGAATGATACATAGAGTGTATGAATAAATGCAGAAAGGAAACCAGCTTGAACCACACCTTCCAGTCTTCAGCAGTCCCTGTCCTCCTCATAAGCATGAAAGTTGTGTGACCTGTCAGCTCCACCCCAGACTGAGCACCAAGGCCCTCACGACACTCTTTTGCGCATGTCCAGACACTACCCAAGAATCCTCTACTACCCAAGACGCTTTTCTCAAACTTTGATCCTAAAGTCTGTATCACTGAGGTAAGCTGTAAATTAATTTGCTCTTCAGCTATTAAACACAGACTGTTTGTGCAAATACCCTCTTCTTCCAAACGCTCAGTGCCTCTAGGACTCTGACAATTCCTGCGCTAGTAGCAGACGCTAGCCACTTCCAGAAACTCATGGAATCCCTCAGCATTTGGAGGAGCCTCGGAGGAAGCCTTAGGGCTCTGTCACTCATCTCTCCTGGCCTGGGGACAGGGGGGTGTTGGAAGTCATCGGTCACCATGGAAAAGGGGTGAGAATGGGCCCTTACCTCCCGTGTATGAAAGCAGAGGCAGGCACAGCCATCTCTGGGGGAACCCCAGTCTTTGGAAAGAGCTCATAGGCAGTGGCCAACGATTTGGGACAGGTACATGGATCCGTCTGTACCGTTTTTCTTAGCGGAGAGGTGACACAGGACGCCTGAACTTGCCCAGTAAAGCTTGGGGGTGGGGGCTCTCTTATCATAGGAGGAACATGAATTAATGTTGGAGATCTTGACTTTGGAGAGGCTGTAGAATGGGTAGGGGAGCCTATAGGTTCAAGTGGGAAGATGCATTGCATTCTTGGTCAGTGATGGACAGGCTGAAGGCCTGGCATGGGGCCCCTGGGCTTCTCCAAGCACATTTTTCTCACCAACATGGAAGGCAATAAAATGAGATCAGAAGTGGCCTCTAAGGCCCAGCACTTTCTTCTGTTTGTGGCAACAGAGGACATTTCTAAAAATATCTACCCATTTCACACGAGCCATGTAAAAATAAAAACCTAAGAATGCCCATTCCAATGAACTGAGACTTTCTTGGGGGAAAATTTCATGTGCCAAATATAAATTTAAAAAGGGAAAGGATTTGATGAATGGCCCTAGCAGAGTCATGCTACTCGCAGGCTCACCTCTTTTCTGCCTGTAGGTGTTTCTGGGTTTGCTTGCATTTAGTTTTTTTATTTTTATTATTATTATTATTATTATTATTATTATTATTATTATTATTATTAGATATTTTCTTTATTTACATGTCATACGATATCTCCTTTCCCAGTTTTCCCTCCAAAAAAAAAGAAAAAAATGAAATAAAATAAAAATTAAGAAAACACAAAAACCAAAAAACTCAAACCAAAACCAAACACAAAAACAAACCCCTGTTCCCTGCCCGCTCCCCCTGCTCGACACCGCACCCTCTCCTGCTTCCTGGCCCTGGCATTCCCCTACACTGAGGAATAGAACCTTCACAGGGTCAAGGGCCTCTCCTCCCATTGATGACCGGCTTGGCCATCCTCTACTATACATATGCTGCTGGAGCCATTAGTCCCACCATGTATACTCTTTGGTTGGTAGTTTAGTCCCTGGGAGCTCTGAGGGTACTAGTTAGTTCATATTGTTGTTCGTCCTAAGGGGCTGCAAACCCTTCAGCTCCTTGGGTCCTTTCTCTAGCTTCTTCATTGGGGACCCTGTACTCAGTCCAATGGATGGCTGTGAGCCTCTACTTCTGTATTAGTCGGGTACTGTCAGAGCCTCTCAGGAGACAGCTATATCAGGCTCCTGTCAGCCAGCACATGCTGGCATCCACAATAGTGTCTGGATTTGATGATTGATTATGGGAAGGATTCCCAGGTGGAACAGTCTCTGGATTGTCCTTCCTTCAGTTTCTGCTCCATAGTTAGTCTCTGCAACTCTGCAACAATGGGTATTTTGTTCTCCCTCTTAAGAAGGATCAAAGTATCCACATTTTGGTCTTTCTTCTTCTTGAGTTTCTTGTGGTTTGTGGATTGTTCTTTTTGTATTCCAATCTTCTGGGCTAATATCCACTTATCAGAGACTGCACACCATGTGTGTTCTTTTGTGAATGTGTTACCTCACTCAGGATGATATTCTCCAGATCCATCCATTTCCCTAAGAATTTCATAAATTCATTGTTTTTAATAGCTGAATAGTACTCCATTGTGTAGATGTACCATATTTTCTGTATCCATTCCTCTGTTGAGGGACATCTGGGTTGTTTCCAGTTTCTCTTAGTCATCAGGGAAATGCAAATCAAAACAATCCTGAGACTCTACCTCACAACAGTCAGTATGGCTAGGATAAAAAACTCAGGTGACAGCAGATGCTGGAGAGGTTGTGGAGAAAGTGGAACACTCCTTCACTGCTGGTGGGATTGCAAGCTGGTACAACTACTCTGGAAATCAGTTTGGCAGTTCCTCCGGAAATTGGACATAGTGCTACCAGAGGACCCAGCTATACCACTCCTGGACATGTACCCAGAAGATACTCCAACATGTAATATGGACACATGCTCCACCATGTTCATAGCAGCCTTATTTATAATAGCCAGAAACTGGAAACAACCTAGACGCTTTTAGTTTTTGAGATGGGGGTCTCACTAGGTTGTCTGGCTGGACTTGAACTTCTGGGCTCAAGTGATACCTTACCTCAGGCCTTTGGAGTAGCTGAGATCATAAGCTCATGCCTCTCACCAGCTCCTCATGGTGTGTGTGTGTGTGTGTGTGTGTGGTTATGTGTACATGTGTGTGCCTGTGTTCATGTACACATAGACACAGGTACTGAGGAGCATTTTTGGCGTCCTGTTTTATACTCTCTTCCTTATTCCTTTGAGACAGGGTCTTTCACAAAACTTGGGACCAGGATGGCAGCCAGTATACCCCACGGCCTCTCTGCTGCTCACAGCCCTATGGCCACACCTAGATGTTTACTTGGGTTCCAAGGTCCTCCTATTTGTGCAGCAAGTGCCCTCACCCATTGATCTGTCTTCCTAGTTCCTCCTCTGGGTTTCTAACACTGTTCTCAAACTCCAGGAAGCCTGAACACCTTGGTGAGCTGTGCGGCACAGGCCTAGCCATGGGTGATACTGTCACCAGACATCATCTTTGGATAATAAGCAGAATAGGGTTCAGAATGGTCACGGCCATCCACTATTGATCTGAACACAGCAGGATTCTATAGGGTGGGGAATCTGCAGGAGCCACCTGCTGCTCTACGCAGCATGTATCCAAGAGCCAGTGGTTAGCTAATACTCCCCTCTCCCTTGGCACTTGATGTAAGTCCCTCCCAATGTCAAGGGCACTGGGGTCCCAGAGTAGCAGCCTCATTAGCAGCCTTTCCCTGCCAGCACCTCAATCAAATACAGTCATTAATTTCCTTTCCAACACTGATCTCATGGCCCAGCCAACCTTGCCGCCCCATTCTCATCTACAAGGAATTTGATTAAGGACAGATTAGCTGGAGCTCAGCTTCCCTTCACAGCCCAAGGGGCAAAAAGGTCACAAGCTCTGCTGCACGGCACATCCTGTGGACATCATAGGAAACTGCTGAAGGTGGAGCTCCGTGCTCCCCCAGAGCCCCGTCTAGGAAGTGATGCTGTACTGGGGCTCTGGCTGCAAATACCATGGAAACTACATCACCTGAAAACCCCATGCCTTCCCAGAGTTCCACTCAGTGGGCAGGGCACTCATCTTATCTTGCTTGGAAAATACACATCACTCCACAGAAAGGTCATGGGAATAAGAGATTGCTGAGTTCCAAATATCAGAAGATGACAGACAACCCAGGCTGGAGGGCTCTTATCTAAACTGCTTAGGACCAGGGTGCTTTCAGGTTTTTTAAAAAATTGCATATGCATAGGAAGATAGCTTAGGGATGGGACCAGGTGAAAAAAACAAGCCATTTGCATTTCAATTTACCTGAAGCTACTTCAGTATGATATGTGTCTTAGTTAGAGTTTTATTGCTATGAAGAGACACCATGACCACAGTAAGTCTTATAAGGAAAAAAACATTTAGTTGGTGCTGGTTTACAGATTCAGAGATTTAGTCTGTTTAATATCATGGTGGGAAGCAAGGTGTTGTGCAGGCAGACATGGTGCTGGAGAGATGGCTGAGAGTTCTACGTCTGGATTGGCAGGCATCAGGAAGAGGGAATGACACTGGGCCTGGCTTGAGCATCTGAGACCTCAAAGCCCGCCTCCTAGTGACTCACTTCGTCCAACAAGGCCATACCTACTCCAACAAGGCCAGACCTCCTAATAGTGCCACTCCCTATGAGTCTATGGTGGCGGGGAACATTTTCATTCAAACCTCTATAATATATAAACCTGCCCCTTAGCTATGACCCATTCAACTAAGGCCGCTGTGACTATTTCTACGTGTCTGTGCTCGAAGTGCTTCAGGGTTTTTGTTGTTATTGTTGTTTGAATTTGGGATGTTCAATTGAAATTTGGATGATCTGAAGATCAATCAATGACTCCTTGTTCCTTCTGAAGCTGAGGAAGCCTGGCACAAGTGTCACACTTCATGAGGACCGTTCTCAGAGCCAAGATGTACCAAATGCTCGGCTCCCTCTTAGGTGTGGGTCGTCTGATGAGTTCGATGCAGGGCAGCCTGTTTCTTCTTAGATCCTCCGATAAGCGTCTCTGTCCAAGCATGAAAATTCTGGCTTGGCTGTATGTATAGAGAACTGCAGCCTGGGGAGAGCAGGAGCTGTCCTGTTAGAACAGGCTTCTTCTAGCATTGGCTGCATACTTTTGAAAATGTTGCTTCTTCCCCTCAAATCAAAAGGAGGTCCAGAGACCAGAGCAGCCCGGCTTGTGGGCAGGAACTCAGAAAAGCTGACCCTTGGTTGTCATCATCTTTATGACACCGTGTGTCCCCTCTGCCACTGTCCTGGCTGGGGTTTGATCCTTTGCCATCTATCCCTGATCCATACTCCTGTGCACTTGTCTGGCACCAAGGCGGGCATCAACACAATGCACACTGACCGAAGGATGGGATTTGAACTAATGTCTGATAGGAGCTGCCCCCGTTGTCCTTGTGCCCTCCCCTCCCCCACCCTGGGTCCCCTTAGCTGTGGTGTCTTGTCTCTGCCTGGAAGCAGGCACTGTGAAGGATAATTGAGCAGGGAACCTGCTGAGAGTTAATTCTGAAACAGATATTAGTACTCCATGCCCTGGGAAGATGGGAATAAGCACACCTCACACAGTCTTTCCCCAGCAGGCTTGCTGTAGACCTCAGCCTCTACCCTGGGCATCTTGAGGTCTTAGGAATGAACTCATTCCTATTCTAGTCTCCACAGGCCCTGCCCATGATGACCCCAGCACGCACTCTGCTATTATCTCTCTGACTTCCTCCAGGTATCAGTTCCCTTTTCTCCACTCAGCTAATCAATGCCGATACTCCTCGTGCCCTTCTTTGGCTTCTGGATAATTCCCTGTGTGGTCTGAGGTCTCTCTGCCTGCTCGGCCTCCTCAGCTGCTATATCCACTGTGGAGCAGGTGGTAACTTAGGAGGTGGCAGAGGAGCACTGGGCGGGAGATGCTAAGAGTGTGTTTGTGGTGTGTTGGGCACCTGGAACTTGTAGACAGAAAAGGAGGGCCTTTGTGACTCTGCATAGGGTGGTAGTGAGGCACAGCCACCCGTGACAGCCACACAAGTGTAACCTGAGGCCCAGCAGCACCTCCCTGTCCTGAGATAGCTGTAGGTGTCAGGTATCTCTCTGGCCATCATCTATGAGCTTATCAGGTTAGTAAGGAGCCCTTGTGGGTTCTTTTGTAACTTTTAACATTTCTCTCCAGCAACCCTGTGGGTTGGTCTTATTTTCCCGTTAAATCTAAGTTACACACAAAGTCACCGGAGGAAAAGTTTGCTAAGAGCTCCATTCAAAGATTCATTGTGTCTTGGATTTCTTGGAAGTAGTACCCTCAGAGCTCCCAGGGTCTCAACCACCAACCAAGGACTGCACATGGAGGGGTCTGATTGTTCTGGCAGCATGTGTATAGTAGAGGATTGCAAATTTGATCAGCAATAGGAGGAGAGGACCTCAGCCCTGTGAAGGTTCTGTGCCCCAGTGTAGGGGAATGCCAGGGCCAGAAAGTGGGAGAGGGCGGGGTGGCAGGCATGGGGAAGTGGGAGGCAACAGGGGTTTGTTTTTGTTGTTTTTGTTTGTTTCTTTGTTTTTTGGAGGGGAAACTGGGAATGGAGAAATTTACATGTAAATAAAGAAAATATCTAAAAAAAAAAAAAAAAAAAAAAAAAAAAAAAAAAAAAGAAAAAAGAAAGAAAAAAGAAACAAAGATTCAGGGCCACTGTCCTTGGTGGTCCCTGACACAACAGGGAATCTTGGGCAAATCTCACCCAAGCTGACTTCAAGATGGGGGTAGTGGGGAAATGAAGATGAAGGGAAGTGAGAAAGCCAGCAGCCATTACATATTTAAGACAACTGGCTGCTTGAGAAACCTGAAGCTAAATTGACTAGACAGCTGCTTCCCAAAGTAACAGGTCACACTACAGAGGTCAAGGCCCGGGCCTGACCTTTCAGTGACCCAGGGAAGCTAGGCAGGGAGATGAAGACATTGCCTAGCTGTGTATTTAAAAAGAGAAGGGGGGTGTTGTGGGCCTCATCTAGAGTCCCACCACAGTCATGGAGAGAGCTCCTTCCCTCGTGTGGGCTGCTTGAGATCCACCAAAGACAAAACATACCACTGTGTTGTGAGTTTTAAAGCGTTATTCAGCCTATTGAACACAAATCCTGGCCACTGTGTTCGTGATGAACAAATTGTGGTCAAACAGGAGAGTGATAGAGCATGGTCAAATGTCTGTAGAGAGTAAAACACAGCCCAGCGTTTGAAGACTAAAGATGGCAGCAGTTCCACTGTGGTTGCTGTTGGGTTGGGTGGGATCAGAGCTGTTGTGGTCAGAGTGGACACCAGCATTGACTGACTTACTACCCTGCTATTTGAACTGTCACAGGGGACAGGGACCCAAGCAAATGTCAATACCATTTGTTACACAAGGGACCCAGGAATTGTCAAAAAAAACAAGACAAAAAACAAAAAACAGTCGAAGCAATGAAAGAGGATCATTTCTAGGCAACCCAACAATTTAAACTCATTCTCCTTGGTTTGCAAAGCCACAGGAAATGACTATGACACTAAGATTAGCCATTGATTCCCCTCCCCTCAGCTTGATGATAACAGCGAATCTCATCCCTTTGATATCTGCTTTCCCTTGAACCCACGTGTATCAACGTACAGTCCTGGTGTGATGGGACACTGTGATTTGGAAACAACCCTAGGCCCCGAACAGGAAATCCCATGGCACTGAATTAAAGTTGCAGTTGCAAGTGTATGCTGGTCCAAGAGTCCGGATAGCGACTGTCTTCTCTTGCTTACTACTATCACACGTGTCTCTCTTCATTTTCTCATACAAATGTGTAATCCTGGCCTGATGCCTGTGCAGAGAAATTCTTTTCTATAGAATCTTGATAGAGCACTGTTACCAAATCCAAAAGTTATTGGTTAATAAAGCGATGTTGACTTCCAAAAATATTCCTTTTAAGTTGCATAGTCACAAAATATGCAGGGGATGTGTTCTTTATGGCACACCCATAGCACTGGGTTTTTAATTGTTTGTTGTTTTACTGACATAACAGATGTTAAGCACTATCTTGATTTTTTTTAAATGTAATCCATCCTAGCTTATTCTTAAAGGAATTACAAAATACCAACACGTAAGAAGAAGATAGAAGCCACTTGGAATGTCATGATCAGATCCTTCCAGACTTATGTCTGCACCTATCTGTAGTGACACAGTAGAACTTGTTCATGGTATGTGTGTGCAGGGTTCTCCAAGCCTAACCTAGGCCTTCTCTTCTTCATGTAGCCTGTCAGGGGCATGTTCAGAAACCACCAAGAATGTTATTTCTTGTTCCCTCCCCTGGGGCTTTTCAAGTAGGGCCTCAACCTTCATGCCAACTGTCAGGCTTGATCTCAGCCTTTGGCCAACACTCCTGATCATGTCTCCTCAGTGGGAATGTCTGCAGAGAAATTTCTGGGTCAGGATGTCGTGTTCTGTTGCTTTGCCACAGTGCTGCATTCCCCCCAGGAAGGAATCTACCATTCTACAAGGACCCCCGGCTTCCCAGACTACCCTGAGGCTGGGTACAACCCACGTTTTCAACTTTTTCCAACATAAGAGGTAGAAGCCAGGGGCAGGAGTGATGACTCAGCAGCTAAGACAAAGAGTCAGGTTTCCAGAACTTGACCAGTTCCCAGTTCTCTCTAACTGCAGCTTCTGGGGATCCAACACCCCTGGCCCATGGGCAACTGCACTTATATGCATATGACAGACACATAGGCACATGTGTCTGTTTGTTTAAAAAAAAAAAAAACAAGGTAGAAGAGTGTCTTCTAAGTGTGTATGTCTCTGGTATACAGAGGAAAAAGTCCTTACTTTACTGATTATTGGCTACATGAACTTATTATTTTATGAATACCTTGTTCTCATAGTCATTGATATTTTGAGGAAGTCCCTGTTAATACTAAATATTCTACTTGCTTGTCATATGGGCTGAAAGTTTCCACAATGCACATTTACTTTCAATTTTTCACAGGCCAGTTTAACTTCTACATGCATCTAATTTTTAAGTTTAAGAGAACAATGTTAAATGCTCCCTGGTGAATTCCAATCATGGCATCATGCTTGCAAACACCACATCTAGACACGGATTTGTTTTACTATTAAAATGCTATTTGAAAAATGTTCTGTTATTTTACAGTTTCATTTTCAAAACATCTCTCTATCATTAATCCAGTGGATATACGTCTGGCTCACCAACTGAGAAAAGGACCTAGCCAATCAGCTAATTCATGATCTCATCCCCATGTTGGATAACTCCTGCAGTAATTATTTAAATATAATTAGTAAGAGAGCAGAAGAGATCGGCTTGCTTTTTACTTGGGGTGATATGACTGTTAGCTTCTCTTTGGGGGTTTGTGTGTCTCACATGGAAGGGGGCTCAGTGAGGTCTGCCTGGCCTTAGAGAGCAGAGCTTGCCATGCGTGTGGGAGAGTCATGGAAGAAGACCTGAGCCATCAATGGAGATGACAGAAGAAGACTCTCATGGGGATGCCAGACAATCCTGGTGACAGGGTTCTCTCCACCCCAGAGCTGTCCTATGAGCTGGCCTCCCCAAGGAGGGTGGTTATCAGGCAGCATCTTCATTACACTTCATTACCCTGGTTCTCTGGAGACATTTGGTTCGCAGTGGGCACCCTGACCCCAACGCTGCCCCATTTGAGAACAAAGCCGGGACACCCATAGCAGCTGTCTACTCTCTCATGACTAGGGACTGTGGGATCTGGGAAAGTATTTGCTCTGTTTATTTTGGGCCAGAAAAAGTCGCATCTTGTTTGTATGTCGATGTTTAGCAACAGAAAGATTGGGAAATCTAAATTTAATAAATACTAAAAATATCATTGTTCCAATACAAAATACGATAGGCATTTTCCCACCTGGTGGACTGGTGGGGACTTGCATCCCAGGATCCCACGACCATGGATTAGCATGAGTTTTTTCCTCTAAGGAATTTTTTTCCTGGGCCAGAGCCTGGCATTTTGTCCATGAGCCCAGTATACTCAGCTATCTCATCTATTTAAGGGCATGACACTTGGTCCCTACAATTTCAAATATAGGCAACAAGCCCTTGGTTGATGTTCTCAGTAAATCCAAGAGAACTAGTTAATACTGCCATGAGAAAAAAAAAAAATCCAGGCGGCCTAGGCCTCCCAAACACAGTACCTTGTAAGGACATGGCTCACTAGCTCAGTACCCCTCATGGCTCCCACTGAGGTCCTAAGCACTAGGTTGGGCCTCAGCCATGGTTCAGATGCCCATGGAGACGTCTGCCTACACTCGTGACTGAAGGGAAGGGAGAGAAGCCTTCAGCAATTTGATTCTACTTTCTCTGAGGTGTGAATGAATGTTTTCATTGCTGCGTCCAAACGCCTGACAAAGACAACTTAAAGAAAGTTTGCTTGACTCACAGCCAGGGGTCAGTTCATCATGGTGGAGAAGGGACGAAGGTAGGAGAATGAGGTAGCTGGTCCATTGCTTCTATAGCCGGCAAGCAGAGAGAGATGAATATTAGTGTCCAGCTGGTTTTCTCCTTTTAACTCAGCCCCAAACCCCAGCCCATGGGATGATGTCACCCACCATTAGGGTATGTTTTCCCTTCTAGTTAACCAAATCTACAAACTCCTTCCCAGATATGCCCAGAGATAGTGTCTATAAGAAGAGTCTGCCTCCTGTCAAGTTGACAGTCAAGATTAATTACTGCAGCCCCTACCTGAATAGTCTACACTAGGGCTGAAGGGAATGGGGTATGGATGGGGAGGGGGTGAAGGACCTGATCCAGTGGCCCACTTGACCTTTAAGTGGGTTGTTTTGTTAGAATTAGTTTTGACTGACATCCTCAGGGGTGACCAGGTAGCCTCAGGTCTCTGGCTTCCTTAGCAGGTATGGGTGGGCCTTGGGCAGGTGAGCGAGCCTTTGGGTCTCCATTTTCCCTTACTTCACCTGTCACTAGGGAATGGGGTCACTATGAGAAATGAGCATCCGTGTGTCTCCTGCACATTCAAACGCGCATGTGTGCACCTGTCTGTTTCACATTCGGATTTATTCAGAATACAGTGCAGCTGCCACGTAGATGGCAAATGCCCATGGCTCTGTTCTCAAGACCCTCCTTCCCTCCCTCTCCCTACCGTTCCCCCTCCCGCTCCCAGCCACCGAGTACCCCCAGGCATCTATGTGAAAAGGCACCAACTGTCTCAGTCAGCTTTCTATCACTGTGACCAAACTCCTGAGGCAGTCAACTTGAAAGAAAGGTTTCCTTGGGCTCCTAGTTTCAGAGCTTTGCTCCTGGCTTGCTGCTTTTGGGCATGCAACAGGGTAGCGCTTCCAGGTGTGAGTACTTAGTGGAGTGAGCAGCCAGAATGTGAGAGAGTGGGGGACAGGTTGGGGGAGGAGAGGACATGGGAGACCAGACACCAACATGGGACACTGGGCATGGGAGACTGGTGTCCCAATACCTCTTCAAGGACTCTTCCCCAGTAATCTAACTTCTTCCCAGTAGGTCGTACTTTAAAGTTTCTATCATTTCTCAACCAAGTCAGACTGAAGAGCATGCCTTCAAACGGGGCCTTTTCCAGCTGCTTATCCAATTTTGGAACATGAGCAGTGGGTGGCAAGAGGCAGCAGAGACGTAAGAATAAAGCCAATATTGGTGTGGAGCACCAGGGAGCATCAGTGTGGAGCACCAGGGAGAAGCAGTGTGGAGCACCAGGGAGAAGTAGTGTGGAGCACCAGGGAGCAGCAGGGACTCCTAGCCTCTGCTTCCCTGAATTTTTATCTCATTTATTTGCCCTTTGATATCTGAGGAAATAGGGACTGAGGCCACACCACAAATGGCACTGTGCAATTGTTATCCCGTTGAAAATACTTTTTTTTTTTTGTTTTTTGTTTTTTGTTTTTTTTCGAGACAGGGTTTCTCTGTATAGCCCTGGCTGTCCTGGAACTCACTCTGGAGACCAGGCTGGCCTCGAACTCAGAAATCCGCCTGCCTCTGCCTCCCAAGTGCTGGGATTAAAGGCATGCGCCACCACTGCCCGGCTGAAAATACTTTTATGCTATAGTGATAGATGGTAGAAAGGTCTAGAGGAACCAGGGCAGACTGCAGGGTGAGGCTCTGCATCCCCTAAAGCCAGAGTACAGGCCAGAGCCATAGCAGTCCCACCCAGGAGGAAGATCTGCCCAGGTTCTGTATTTCTCCTTCCTAGGCTTTGTCCTATCTTCTCAGCAACCCCAGGAGTTATGTTTCTGGTCCTATTCATCAACACACATCAGGCCTGAGCAGAAAGCTTGACTGTAGCCTGTGAGGGTGACTGTCTTTCCTGTTGTTCCAGACAGTTTGTCCTGGTCCCATCTCTCTTGTGCCAGACCTGCACACACCTGAGTTCCATTCCCTGCTTCCCTTCCTCTGAACTTGGGTGTTTGCATCTGACCTCTCAGTGAGGTCAGTGGCTGGAAGCTGTGAGGCCCTCTTCCAGGGATGCTGCTGAAGTCAGGATGGCCTGTTTGAATTTAATTTGAGCTTGAAGAACACCTGAGTCACACTTCCACTGGAAGTCTCCCCCAGCTACCAGAAATTCTTAGCCAGGGTTTCTACTCCTGCACAAAACATCACGACCAAGAAGCAAGTTGGGGAGGAAAGGGTTTATTGAGCTTACACTTCCACATTGGTGTTCATCACCAAAGGAAGTCAGGACTGGAACGTAGGCAGGTCAGGAAGCAGGAGCTGATGCAGAGGCCATGGAGGGATGCTACTTATTGGCTTGCTTCCCCTGGCTTGCTCAGCTTGCTTTCTTATAGAACCCAGGACTACCAGCCCAGGGGTGGCACCACCCATGAGCCATGCAAGTTGTGGTGGGGCACTGGATGGATGGAAATGCAGCTGGACAGCGAAGCCATCCCTAGATCCCACCCTGCAGCTGAGGATGCAGCAAGCAGAAGTGCAAAGAATAGGGAACTAATACTGGAGATGTGACACCTGTCACTGACTCCGAAATCAGTCGGCAAGGGGACTTCCGAGAGCATGTCTCACCCTTAACAGATGCTTGGACCAACCAGCATGTGAAGTGCAGATCCAGGCCAGGCACTTGGAAGCAAGCAGGACCTGGAAATTGGGTGTGTTTGAGCCACATACATTTTCCTGATAGTAGGCACGTACAATCCATGGCTGTGAGCCACAGACAGGTGTCTTTATTCCATCTGAAAGGGACAGTGAGGACCTAGCGGGGGAGAGAAGTCAACACTGGAGACAGGGGAGCACCAGGGTTTGTCACAGCTGCTTCTCAGTGCTGGCCACCTGGCATAGGCTGGGAATGGTTTGTCTCGATCACTTCTCACAGCTCAATGGCTGTTGACCTAGACCCCTGCACTAGGCTGCAGTGTAGGCTCGGAACCATCTCTACACCTCCCCCTACTCTGTACTGGGGGTGGACCAGGCCTGAGCTGGGAAACATGTCAGACATTTAATGTTTCAGGGGTAGGGAGATACCACAGACTCTTTCTTGTTCAGTCTGTTACAGCTCCAAAGAGCCAGATGACAGCCACCTCACACAGGGTCACATAACTCATTCGGGAAGCAAATGGAGAAAATGGGCCACCAGAAGGCAAGGGTGTGTATTCTTTCTGCAGGTCAGTCTCTAGGACTGAACTAACCCCGGGAGGGGCAGCCTCTGACCTACAAGACCCTCAAGATAGCAATGCATCAAGAAATAGAAAATAAAAGCATGAAAGACACAGAGCGCGACTGAAGGTCTCTGCCCTCTGGCTTTTGCAGGGGTAGGGTAGAAGGAGCACTCAGAGGTCTCAGGGGCACGGGTGCCATCAGGGTGTGCATTCCTGGTCCTCATTCCAGCCACAGTCACTTGGCTGAATGACACTGCTTCTTACAAGGCAAATGCCATCGTCTGCTTTACTCCCGGGCTTCTGTACCCTCTTCCCCTCAATCTTAAACATTCCACCCTGACAGACTTTGAAATAGTGTCACGGGCTGGGGACTAAGCATTCAAACTACCAGCCTGTGGGGACATCTCACATGCCCATGACTACCCTGGCAGGTTCCACAGTAAAAGGGGGAGCGTTCGAGAGGAACATGGGGCAATGAGGGGGAGGCTTAACTGGAAGTCATGGAAGGGAGCTAAGAAGGTACTCAGAGGCTCAGCGATGCACTTGGCTGTCTACTAAAGTTGCCATCTTGTGGAGAGGTGGACTGGGAGGGAAGGGTGCACATCAGGCACTTCCTAGGCCTTCCTTTGTATACTGTGGTGGTTTGTATATGCTTAGCCCAGGGAGTGACACTATTAGGAGGTGTGGCCTGTTGGAGTAGGCGTGGCCTCATTGGAGTAGCTTTCACTGTGGTGTGAGCTTTAAGACCTTCCTCCTAGGTGCCTAGAAGCCAGTATTCTCCTATTGACTGTCAGATGAAGATGTGGAACCCTCAGCTCCTCCTGCACCATGCCTGCCTGGATGCTGCCATGTCCCTGCCTTGATGATAATGGACTGAACCTTTGAACCTATAAGCCAGTCCCCCCCAATTAAATGTTGCCTTTATAAGAGTTGCCTTGGTCATGGTGTCTCTCAGCAGCAGTAAAATCCTAAGTAAGACACTCACGTTTCTCTTGGTCCTGCCTCTGCTTCTAGCTGCGGCTATGATGAAAAGCTGTGCAACGACCTTGATGCCATTGCTCAGATCCCAGCTTACCCTGTGAGGGCACCTGACCTCTCATATTCCACCTATCACTGAGAGACCTGTGGAAGCCTGGGTTGGCATTCTGGCATGGGTGATCCTGACGTTTAGGAAAGCTGACAGCTGAGGATTTAAAAACCTCAACACATTGATACAAGACTCCAATAACTACATAACTTCAAACTCATGATGTTTCCTCTCCTTTAGTGGGATAACAGACTTGGGTCCTACGTCTGTGGTGAGCAACTGAGGATGATCCAGAGAAAGATCGCTCTGGTGCTCATTTTTCAGGAAGACAAAATAAAGTGTGTGTGTGTGTGTGTCATATGTGTATATGTGTATGATATATATATATATATATATATATATATATATATATGTATACATATATATGATATGCTCTCAGCACCTAGGCAAATGACAGTGACAACCAGGCCTGGGAACTTGCTGACAGGAACTTCTTAGGAAAGAAGGAGGTTTGCTATTTGTCTGTTTTCAGTTGTCTGTCCCTACCTTAGTTACATGGAATTAAGCTTGAAGTCCGCTGGAGCTGACAATACATGAGTCAGGATGTCACTTTCGCCGTGTTGGCAAGACAGCTCACCCCCAGACACCCATCCATAGAGACGCAGAGTCCTACGGGGCCACATCCCCCAGCTGAGGGAGGATGAGTGTTGGGGGAGGTGCCCATGGCCTGGAAACCGGAGAATGAATTGGAAAGGTCAACTCCAGGGAGGTCCTGCCATCTCCATGGTGACATCTCAAGTGACACAGAGGTCACGGAAGGTTGCACTTAAGAGCCAAGAAGCAGGGCTGCCAAAGTCTCTGGGAGAAGGTCAAAGGAGGTGATCAAGCAGGAAAACCAGCCGGGGCACAGTCTGGGAGGGGACAGCAGCCAAGCGTGAGGAGGCTCCAACCTTTCCCTTCTTTTCCATGGGAATCAATCTGTGTCTCTTGGTGACATCTTAGCTGGCTTCCCAGACCCTTAGCCCTGAATGGACACATGGTCCTTTAGAAGTGGCCCCATTGCTCCTGGTTGGTAGCCTCCCCAGTATCTTCTGTGGCATCCACAATAGCCACGTCTTCTGCTGTGTTTGAAAGGAAGGGGGCCACAGTGACTGGGGCAGCAGGTGTCTTTGTACATACCTCCAGTGAGCAGATAATTGAGCCCTCAGGCTACTGTGTAAGCTCTGTTTATTATTTCCTCTGCTGGTGGTTTGTCTCCCCAAAGGTTTTTCGGTTGAGGTGGGGCCTTTAAGAGGTGGAGCCTAGTGCAAGGGAGTGAGGTCGTGGAAACACTGCTTGGAAAAGATTAACTCAGGTCTCATGAGATTTAACTAGTTCCCACTCCCAAGCTCCCAATGGAGAGAAGCTGTCATGAGCATCATGCTCTTGAGACTGCATAACTAGTCATTTTTAGTTAACATTTTTTTCATTGCTGAATTGACTGATTGATTACATGTATACATGCACACTTGTCCATAGATGCAGGTGCAGATGTAGGTTATGGGGACTGAACTCCCTTAAAGCTGGCGATACAAGTGTGTGTGAGCCTCCGAATGTGGTTCCATAACCTCTCGGATCAGCAGCATTCCTGGTGGACATTTCACATGCACACTAGCATGTGGACTGTCATAAACTTCCAAGAAACTGAGTTGTGTCATGTCCATGAGTCCCATCCCTTTTCTGACCCCCAACCCCCTCCCCCACTGTCTAAGTTGCACTCTGTCACACTCCTGAAGTGCAGCTGGCCTTTCAGGTGACCTCTTTCCCTTCCCTAGGATGGACCAGGACCTCTGTAAATCAGAACCCCTCAGGGTAATGGAAGAGAAAGGACAAGAGGATCAGAGAGGGATGCTCTCAGGCAGACACTGCTCTGGCCTGAGTTTAATACCCTCCCCAGAGCAGGACTCAGACTGAGAATTTTGTTTTCTAGATTCTGGGTTGATGCTTGACTACCCCAAGGTCCACATGATAGACAGACCAAGCTACAGGAGGATAAGAGCTGGGGTTAGAGCTCTGAGTTTAGATCTCAGCCCCTAGAGGAAATGGTTCTTGAAAATAGAACTGCCTGCCAGGAGGTGGTGGCACACGCCTTTAATCCCAGCACTTGGGAGGCAGAGGCAGGCGGATTTCTGAGTTCGAGGCCAGCCTGGACTACAGAGTGAGTTCCAGGACAGCCAGGGCTATACAGAGAAACCCTGTCTCAAAACAAAAACAAAAACAAAAACAAACAAACAAACAAACAAAAAAACAAAAAAAAGAAAGAAAGAAAGTAGAACTGCCCAAAAGGTAGGTATTGTTGGGAGCTGCGATGGCTCAGCCTTCTGCACACATTTCCAAAGCCTTTTGTCCAGTCAGCATCTCCTTGAGGGCCAGAACTCAGGGTGGGCACGGCCTCATCTTCTCTGAGCACCTCCTCCTGTCTGTGCTGCTCTTTGGTCTGTCTGCATTTAGGCCTGTTGGTTCCAACCACAAGATAAGATTTTTGTTGTATTTCATTGAGTCTCACTATGTAGCCTTGGCTGACCCAGAGCTTGCCATGTAGACCAGGCTGGTCTCAAACTCAGACATTTGCCTGCCTCTGCCTCTGCCTCCTGAGTGCTGGCATTAACGTTGTGAGCCATCGTCTCCAGCTTTAAAAAAAAAAGTTGATTTTTAAAGAGCCTTGCTGAGAGAGAATGGGATCTTAGTTGGTACTGGAAAATGCCCACTGGGAAAGAACAGATGCAGCCACCAGAACACAGGATGTCAACTCCACAGACTTATAGGCCAGCTGGGGACCACTGGGGACAGGTTTCTGACAGACAGACTCAGTAGCACTCAGGTATCAGGCAGAGTACCTGTCTGAAGCTCCCTCTCCCCCAATTTCTTTCTTTCTCTCTCTGGCTGGGCTTGCTCCTTGTGAGGTCCCAAGAGTTTAAGCTGGAGAAGCAAGAGAGCCAGTCTTCTTTTTTTTTTTTTTCTTTTTGCATAGACAGATGACACAAGTCAAGCACACACAAACCCAAGTCTGTAATTAGCTGTCCCCTAGGGCCTCCTGTCACGTTCCTGGGAACAAAGTTACATCCTCTCTTGCTGGCCCTCAAACTACCCTGGGAGCTTCTAAAGACCTCACATGCAGCTTCCCTGAGCTGCCCCACCCTGCTGAAGGGAAAGCAGAGATGGTCCACCTCAAAGTCCTGTTCTTCTCAAAGTCATGGTCCGAACACCTCCGACCCCAGGGACCTCTCCCTCAGCCTCTGTCCCTGGAGGCAGCCAAGGACATGAACGTCGCCAAGCTCCCCAATATTTACACAGACAAGTGACGGTGGCCTTCGGCCTGGGGAGAGTAGTTTATGGACCCCTGTTCTAATTTGTGAAACATGAATCAAGAAGGTGACTAGCATGAAGGAATGTTGAGAAAATGTAAAACGCCCCAGGACTTAGCACAAAATCTGGCAGACGCCAAGTGTGATAAATGCTTGCCTTTAATAAGGTGTGTCCGAAGGCTGGGCCAGCTGTTCCTGATGGGTTCTGTGCTGATGTGCTTGCAGAACCTCCTTCATCCATGTAGGCCACTGCCTGGATGAGTGTTAGATCACCAATGTCAGAGTCATTTAAAAAGTCCCTGAACACCTTGCATATGCCTAACCATACTGGAGGCAGGAAATGGAGGAAAACCCACAGGTTCCAGTAATGGCTCCTTGAACACCCTAGATTGTCTGTTCTCATCTCTTGTTTGTTTGTTTGTTTTTCAAGATAAGGTTTCTCTGTATAGCCCTGGCTGTCCTGGAACTTACTCTGTAGACCAGGCTGGCCTCGAACCCAGAAATCCACCTGCCTCTTCTTCCCAAGTGCTGGGTTTAAAGGTGTGGGCCACCACTGCCCAACTTGTTCTCATCTTTACAACTCTGCCTCTCATTGGTTTCCTGTCTCACCTACTTCAGCTCTCTTCATAAGGCTTCCAGGTAGCTAGCTCTGTCTGCTGTGCAAGCCCAGTAGGCTTCCATGTCACATTGATGTCTTTTCCCATGACCAAACACCCGAGGAAAAGAAGGATTTCTCTCACAGTTCCATCCTGCTAGGGTTCTGGCTACTATGGTGGGAGCCAGTTATATTTCTGCCTGTGATGGTTTGAATATGCTTGGCCCAGAGAGTGGCCCTATCAGGAGGTGTGGCCTTTTGGAGTAAGTATATCTCTGTGGGTGTGGGCTTTAATACTCTAGTCCTAGCTGCCTGGAAGTGAGTATTCTGCTAGCAGCCTTCAGATGAAGATGGAGAACTCTCAGCTCTTCCTGCACCATGCCTACCTGGACGCTGCCATGTTCCTGCCTTGATGATAATGGACTGAACCTCTGACCTCTAAGCCAGGCCCAATTAAATGCTGTCCTTATAAGACTTGCATTGGAGCCAGGCAGTGGGGACACATGCCTTTAATCCTAGCACTTGGGAGGCAGAGGCAGGTGGATCTCTGAGTTCGAGGCCAGCCTGGTCTACAGAGTGAGTTCCAGGACAGCCAGGGCTACACAGAGGAACCCTGTCTCAAAAAAAACAAAAAAAAAAAAAAAAAAAAAAAAAAAAGAGAGAGACTTGCATTGGTCATGGTGTCTGTTCACAGCAGTAAAACCCTAACTAAGACACCACCAATTAGGAAATAGAGCATCAGATTCTACTGGACATGGCTAGTCTGCAGAACCCACAGTGACCCCATTCCAGTCCTCAGTGACCTACTTCTGCCTGCTACACCACACCTCTCCAGGATGCTATGACCTCTCCAAACAGCACCACCATCTGGGAATCTTGTGAGAGGCACTTCACATTCAAACCGTAGCTGGCTCTGCTTCCCTGTTTAAGATGTTCAGTGGCTCTACAGCCTTCCACAGCCTTCACGGGTTCACCATCCCTGGGCAGGAGGCTGTGTACCATAACACCAGCTGGCTGCCCCTGTTAGGGACTGGGGTGGAGACAAAAGGAAGTCGCATGCGATGTTTTCTGTAGAGCTGTTTCCCGAATTTGTAAATCATGTTGTTTTCGTTTTCGATTGCTGTGTGCCAATCACTGTTAAACTGAGTGACTTAAAGCAACAAACATCCTTGCCTACAGTGTCTGTGCACAGGGAAACCCCAAGGAGCTTAGCCAGAAGGCTCTGGCTCCAGGCTTAAGGCAAGATGTTGGCATCTGAAGTCTTGAATGGGTCTCCTCCCCCACAGGGCTCTTGGCAGGCAGTTCCAATCCTTGTGGCTGCTTGCTGGGGGCCTCGGCTCCTTGGCATCGGATCATTCCATCCAGCTGCCTAAGTAACTTTATGCTGTCAGCTGGCTTCTCCCAAGAGGACTCGAGAAAGTGAGGGACATGCTTGGATGACTTGGGTACCCTGTCTTTGGAAGCCAAATGTCTCACTTCTGCTAAATTCTATCCCGTGGTAGGAAGGCTCACAAAGCACAGCCCTCATTCGGGAGGAAGGGGACTAAGCCAGCTCGTGATGAAAATGTGTCCAAGAATTCATGGGCATGTCTTAAAAACCACCACTCCACCCTGCTGTATGGAGCCACATTGGCTAAGAATCCATTGTGCTCCGTTGCTCTCACGATTATAAATACTGCTGTTCTTTCCCCAAGCTTCTCTCTGTCTGTAGAAAAATGATAAGGATTTGGGTGCTGTAACACACACCTCTAACCTTAGCACTCAGCAATGGAGGCAGGAGGTTCAGGAGTTCAAGGCCAGCCTCTGCTACATAGTGAGCTTACCTAGGAAACAAACAGCTGAAGGAAGAGTTGGGAGAGGGAAACATAAAAGAAGGAAGAAGAAGGAAGGGGAGGGGGAGGAAGAAGGGAAGGAGGGAAAAGAGGAGGGAGAGGAGGAGAGAGAGGAGGAGGAGGAGTAAAAGGAGGAGAGAGAGAAGAAATGGAAGAGAAGAAGGAAGGAGTGTGGCTGCAGAACGGCAGCAGCATCGAGGGTTCTAATCTGAAGGTGCAAACAATCTCGGATTGCAAGCAGATGGAGGAATTGCACCCAGGACAGAGGTACTGACTGCATCCTTACCAAACGCATGCAGATGCTTTTCTTGGTGTTTACAAAGAATCCAGTGTAGCAATGACTCACAAGGCTAGGTACTTAGTGAGTAAGGTCTTTTGAATTGTCTGCAGAACTCTGAGGTGCATGGGACAGTGTTCTTGGGAACCCTAGAACCAATCTCCCTGGATGCACGGGGCTTACACTGTACATTAGCTAAGGCTTCTACTAAAGGCTCCTTCATATGGGATGTGACAGACTTTGGAGGGTTGACTGAACCTCTAATCACTGAGTTTCCTCACTGTCATGAACCTCCTGTCTCTTTGCTGTCAGACAAGGCTGACCGCATAGCTGAAGCAGATCTGAAAAAAAGCCCATGCTTGTTGCCAGCCCCAGACAACCTGAGCTAACACCCTCCATGAGGCCTTCACTCCCTCTGCCATTCTGCCTTCTACAGGACCCGAGGGAGGAGGGCCATGACGACAGCAGGGGCCCAGGCCTCTCTCTGGGAGGTCTTCCCATATGGACACTCATCTATCGTCACTCCGGATTCTCCCGACTGTAGGGTCACCAACAATTGTCCAAGGGACATTGTGACTTGGCAGGGCCTAGGCCCAAATATTCAAAACCCTGAATTTCAAGTCCCCCAAAGCTTCCTGTAGACACACGTTCCTTGTGACATTATTAAAGCCAGAAAGACATTTCAAACTTTTGCTGAAACAAATCACTACCTGATGTAGTAAGACCGCCTGCCTGGCACAACCATGTTTACGGAGTCACAGAAGGAGGTAGAGCAGGGAGAAGAAAGCCCATGTGTACCACACTGAGAGCATCGTGGGCTAGGAGCTGCAGGCACGTGGGAGCGATTAACATTTTTCTCCGAGCAGAGGGTAATCCTGTGGTTGGTACTCCTTGGCGCCTGGCAGCAATGAGTCGGGTTCCCCTAAGTGTCTGCAGCCTATTTCCTGGTCACTGTGTCCTGAACCAACCACCAACGGTTCTGAGTCTGTGAATAGGGTGGATGACCTTGGCCACCTGGAAAGGACATGGCCTAGTGGTCGATGCTGAGTCCTCTGTAGCGTCTAAGCTTGGATGCCTATCTCAGGTCCTAGGCCTTTAGTACTCTGCTTGGTCCTGGTTTCCCGGACACCTCCTCCTGTGTCCTGAGTTTTACAGAAGGGAGTCTTCATTAAAGCAGGAGCCTGCCACCCTCAAGAAAATTATCTGGGCCGGGCGGTGGTGGCGCACGCCTTTAATCCCAGCACTTGGGAGGCAGAGGTAGGCAGATTTCTGAGTTCGAGGCTAGCCTGGTCTACAGAGTGAGTTCCAGGACAGCCAGGGCTACACAGAGAAACCCTGTCTCAAAAAACAACAACAAAAAACCCAAAAAACCAAAAAAAAAAAAAAAATTATCCAGAAAGGACTGGTAAAATTATCTCAGTTCAGAGAAAACTAAAGGGGGTCGGGGGTGGGGGGGGGAGGATCATGTTAAATACGAGGAAGTGAGGAGTGAGGTCTCTTTCAAGTTTACTAGTGATAGCTCAGTACTAGCTGAGACGATGCCCCCAATATCAATCAACCTCAATCACATTCTGTTTCTATAACACAGTACAAGGGGCTTGCTCCTTTCCCAAAGGGCAGCTTCTGCTGTTAACACCCCAGAGAAAGATCCCAGGGTATGGCCCCTGAAAGACTGCAAAAGAGACAGAGCCACAGTCTTGAGAAGGGCTCCCTAAACTCATGTTCTGAGCACCTAGACCTGGCCTGACCCCTATACTCGACCTTGGCAGAGTCTAGAGCCCTGTCAAACCATGGTCCAGGTAGGGTCTGAGCCCTAGTCTGGTCCAGCCATATTCATCGGAGGGGCAGTGTGACCGGTAGTGTTACATTAACTCTGCTAACTACTGGAAATTAATGTGACCTGAGTAAGGGAATTGAAGAAGCTGGCCAAACCTTATTTCTTTCCTTTCCTTTTTTTAAAAAAAGATTTATTTATTATTATATGTAAGTACACTGTAGCCCTCTTCAGACACACCAGAAAAGGGTGTCAGATCTCATTAAGGATGGTTGTGAGCCACCATGTGGTTGCTAGAATTTGAACTCAGGACCTTCAGAAGACCAAGTCAGTGCTCTTAACCGCTGAGCCATCTCACCAGCCCCAAACCCTCTTTCTAAACGTGTATGAACAGCTGTCTTGGGAGAGATTAACCCTGGAATCAATAGCCTGAAAATAAACTCTATCCTTACCAGTGTGAGCTGGCTCCTCCCAATTCTGTGTGGACCTGAGTGGGACAGGGTCTCAAAAAGGGTGTGGTGATTAGTGGCAATTATCAACCTGACAGGATCTAGAATCATCTGGGCAAAGGGCCTCTAGGCATACCTGTGGGGGATTATTCTGAATGTATTCATCGAGGTGGGAAGACCTGTTGCCGCCTTACCGAGCAGCAGAAATAAGGAGGCAACAACGAACCCTTCTCCAAGCAGTTTACTCAGGAACCTTGTACTACAGAATCATTCATTCATCTTTTTTTCTTTCTTAGCTAGCTTCTTCTATATTCTTCTATATCTTCTTCTTACATCTTACTAGTCACATCTTACTTCTTACATCTTACTTATTTCTATCTTACTACTTCTATCTTACTACTTCTATCTTACTACTTCTATCTTACTACTTCTATCTTACTACTTACATCTTACTACTTACATCTTACTTCTTTCTTCTTACTTACTCCTATTTCCTACTTACTCCTATTCCCTACATCTTACTTACTCCTATTCTTACATACATCTTACTTCCATTTTTACATACATCTTACTTCTATCTCTTACATCTTACTTCTATTCTTACATACATCTTACTTCTATTTCCCCAGCCCCCAGCCCTTGTGGGTTAAATACTTTTCCTGGTCCCAATCAGCATCAGCTACGTGGCAAAGCATAATAGGCTACGAGAAATCATGCCAGCTTGCATCATAAACTAGAGGCACTCAGCTTTTCCAAATAAAGGCTTGTTTATCACCATGCTCTCTGCTCAGGCTGGAGACCAGGTGTTCAAAATATATAGGGTGGCGGCTGCGGCTCCCCACAAAGACCCACCCACTGTGGGCGGTGCCATTCTCTGATTGGATATTGGACTGGACATGAGAATGGATCTGAGCGGCAGCAGCACTTCTTACTCTTCGTTTGTTTGTTTGTTTGTTTTTCAAGACAGGGTTTCTCTGTATAGCCCTAGCTGTCCTGGAACTTACTCTGTAGACCAGGCTGGCCTTGAACTCGGAAATCCACCAGTCTCTGCCTCCCAAGTGCTGAGATTAAAGGCGTGCGCCACCACCGCCCAGCCACTTCTTACTCTTGATGGTGGAAGTGCTTCAAACCTTGAGCTGTGAGAATGAACTCTTTCTCCCCTGAGTTGTCTTCCTCATAATGATTTAATCATAGCAATAGGAAAGGATTTAATCATAGCAATAGGAAGGGAATGAGTGTCCCATTCATTCATCTTCTCTTGGAAGAGCTCTTGCTCTGACCTTTGAACTCCTGCTCTGACCTTTGAACTCCCTAGACTTACACCACAAGCCAGCCACTTCTAAGGCTTTTGGACTCAGACTGAATAAATGACACCAGTGGCGTTGTTTTGTTTTTTGATTTGGTTTGTTGTTGTTTCTGTTGCTGTTGGTGTTGGGCCTCACTGCTGACAGCACATCTTGGCACTCTTCCCTGCCTGGTCGATTGATTCCTGTACAGAATTCCCCTCAGGTACTGATGTCTTTCCTTCAACTCAGTTCCACAGAAACCCTACCTGACTCAGTTCCTCCGAGAGGCCACATCTTTTTAAGTTCAGACTCCATTTTAGAGAACCTGACCTAAGTTTGAACTCTAGGTAAATTAACAGCCTGTACTTAGCATTCTTTTCCAAGCTGCTCCCCTCCCCCACCCCAACAAAACCCCAGCCTAGCTCCAGTCTCTAGGCTAATACCAAACAAGACCAGTGTATCCAGGTTACACCCTCAACAAGACCAACATCTCCAGGTTATTCCCTCAACAAACCTGCACCCCCAGGTTACAAGCCCACCTCCTGTCTAATGACCACCAATGCAGACGGGAGCAGAAATGACTCCTAGCACCAGCCAATTATGTTAAAGGCCACGGTAGCTTTCCAATTAGATGCTTGCACACTTACCCCTGCTTGTTGCTTACTATAAAGCCTTGCCTCGACAGATAGTCAGGACTCCCCCCCCACCAAAACCATCCTGTGCAACGGTGGTGCGCTGAGGGGGTGGTGGGCAAGCTAGCTCCAATAGAATAGAGACCCTGCCGTGAGTGGCATCAGACCGGCTGCTGTCTGGTTTTCTTTGGGGGGAGGTGGCGGGGGGTGGATCACTAACATTTCCCTGGGACTACATCCCAACCCTCAGCAGTACCATCCTGTGTTAGCCTCTTCCTCCCTTTCTGCCCAGTGCCCGTTACGGATTGCTCAAGCTAACCAGATTCTGAGCAAGACAGGAAGAAAATTAATGAAAATGTTTGGATCCTCTAACTAGCAAGGATTCCTCCTTCAACAACGGAGAGATCCACCCTATCCCTCTAGTCTCCCGTAGCCTTTTAAGGTTCCCACGATTGGCCTGGCCATGTGTCCTACATCTTGGCTGTCTAGATCCAAATACTGATTATTCTCAGGCTGGGTCCACAAATCATGTCAATACAGCTTCCTATGGTCATCTCCAAGGCCTCTGTGGGGTCTATGAGATGAGAGTCAAGACCGCAGAGCCTGTAGCATACGGTGAGAGGGGGTACCACCCCTGGGCCATTTGTTGTGTATCACTTACTACGTCCCAAGTTGCACTATGGTTTGCTATGCCTCCCTCCCTTAACCTTCTCAACAGCCTTTGAGGTAGCTGCTAATCAAGGACTGCCACACAGTAGTATTTACCCGTCACCCCTTCCTCTACCCTGGCTGCTGGCTACGCCCATTTGGTGTTTTATCTTACTTTACTCCCATGGTAGCTCCATGATACATTCCCATTTCACAGGTGGGAGTACTGAGGGCTTGGGAAAGACCCCAGGCCACAGTTCATAATCATGAGAGCTGAGGAACCCACCCCAGTCAGTGGTCTTCAGAGTACTGAAGCCATCTAAGAGTACATGACCCTCCAAGGTCCTCTTGGGATTCTTTCTCTGAAGGGCTTTGCTCTAATAATCTCTCTGAGGTGACCCTGATGCCCCTCATGAAGGGCTCTGTCTGTGTAGGGCCTGGGATCAGCTCTTTCTGGCCTTCCTGGTGGCAGGGCAGTGACTTCAGCCAACTCTCCCTAGTGGACCAGTGCTGAGGTGCAGAGTTCAGGGGGAGACATGCCCCACTTCATGGGGAGGGGTTTGGCTGATGCCTGACACAGAAAACTCTGAAGAATGAGTGTATTGGAAACAGAGATTAGGCTCAATCCACAGGAAGGATGGAGGGAGGGGGGTGTCAGAGTGGCACGGGGGAGCTTTGCCATAATCACGACCATATGTCCTCCGAGAGTGGGAACAGCTTCCCCCTTTTACACCAGGACCCTGGAAAGCGCTGCGGGGAGTCAGTTTCAACCTCTGATTAAGTTAAACTCGATGTGTCAGAGGCAGATGGAGTGAGAAACGTGGCTCCCGGCAATTCCTGGCCATTAACCATATTACATTCACAAGAGATACAGTACGCAGACAAAGAAAACTTCAGAATATCCTGGGTGAAACTGAATCCCCCAAAGGTTATGGTATTCCTCTTTCTTATGGCTTTCCAGGTACACTTGAAACCCAATCTCACACCAATGGAATGACTGAAAGAACAAACCAATAAGAAGAAAGGTGCAGCGCTTACTACCATTTGCTCTCCATTTTAAATACTGAGCTTAATAATTCTGAAGCGGCTCTCGGTCCACCTTTCTGCCCAACGACTCATTTCCAGCATCCTTTTCAACACTGGCTAATAAGAGCTATAATTTGTGTCTCATAAAATCGGCCCCTGCTCATGCAATTGGACTTTGAAATGAACAATGACTGTATTGACTTCAGCCTCCAGGCCTGTGGCTGCTGCACGCACTTCCAATTTCCCAAGCATTTCTTTGACAACTGGCATAGGATAATGGCACCTAGAGTGGGCAGGAAATAGCTCCATGTTTTTTTGTTTTTGGGGTTTTTTCTACCACGTTGTTCTGATTCTTGGAGAATGGTACCTCTCAAACATCATTTTATGACCAGCATCAAGGAAATACTGGCTCTCTTGGAGCCTCATCCTCCTTCCAAACTATAGCCCCTGCAAGGATGACTCCTACTTAGGTAGGAGTCTTGATTGCTGAAGAAGACAAAGGCATTCCCAGACTCCAAGTAAAATGCTTAATCATGACATCACCATCAAAAGGTCTTTGGGAAACCAAGAATCATGACCTGGGATTGCCAGGATGTTTTTAAACCTCAAGGGTGAAAGCTGATTCGCTCTTGCTTCCTGAAGGGTCAGAAGCAACCTGGACAGGCCTCTCATCTGTGGGCACTAGCATTCATTGGGCTTTCAAAGGAACCCTCCCCCACAGGGTGGGCAGGAAGGCCCAAACCCTGGCAAAGGCTTTTATTTCCTTGTTTTCCGTGATTTACCAAGTGCCAGCTGCTTTTCCTAAATGAGGCCCATCTGAAAACACAGCCCCCATGATTCCTGAGATGCCTGTGTCTCTTGTTCTGTCTGCTCCTCCCTCCCAATTGGCTCTCTGCTCCTCCAGGCAAACCTCCTTTTGTTTCCTAGACACAGCAAGCCTGAAATCTGAGGTGCCCCTCACCTGTCACTTTCCATTGTCCCTGTGCATTCTCATGACATACCGCCCCTCATCTGAGACTTTCAACTTCGCCCTGCTGCTATCTCCCTGGGATAAACGATGAGGCTCTATACTTGAACCCTGTATAGATTCAGACAGGAGAGCTAGGACCTGGGCTATCAAAACCACCACAGCCCAGGAGAAAGGGCCTTTTGCTCCCAGGGTGTAAAGAATGAGAAAGGTTCTCTGGCAGAGCAAAGATTACCACATTCCAAACTCCCCTGACTTGCAGATAACAGCAGTCTTATTTGTGAGAAAACAGTGTAGGCAGACAGTCAGATGTTTCTCCTTAATTAATGACTTAAAGTCAGAAGATAGGCAGAATATCCTTCTGTAGCAATCCGTACAGCAACTGATATTTCAGCCATAAATGTCACAATACTGGACACTCCTCTACTACCCACGCCATTAAGAGCTTGTTCACAGCAGCATGAATGGCCCCCTTCCTCCACCTCTTTGTAATCTTTGATACTGGATTTTGCCCTTACACAGACACTCTCAGTCAACACTAACTCTAAAGAGCCTAGACACATCTAGCTTGCCTATAAAGTCAAGGAGAACATGAATCCAGGTACCTTGCCTGGACACCACCTTAGGTCACTCTCTGATACGTGATCTTTTTAAAAGCCATAGCTTGCTCAGTAATTGTTTGGCCTTGTAGAGACCCCTTTACAGCCTTGTAGAGACCCTTTTACAAGCATACGGACCAACAGAGAATTATCACAACTGCCAAGCAGTAAGATCATCCCTCTTGACTTCACAGGAAGAAACCGAAGTTCATTGAAAAAAGTAGAGTCCTACGCAAGTCTCTTAGTTAGGGTTTTACTGCTCTGAACAGACATCAGATGACCAAGGCAACTCTTGTAAGGACATTTAACTGGGGCTGGCTTATGGGTTCAGAGGTTCAGTCTATTATCATCGAGGTAGGAGCATGGCAGCATCCAGGCAGGCATGGTGCAGGAGGAGCTGAGAGTTCTACATCTTCATCTGAAGGCTGAATACTCACTTCAAGGCAGCTAGAATGAGGGTCTTAAAGCCCACACCCACAGTGGCACACCTACTCCAACAGGGCCACACCTTCTAATCATGCCACTCCCTGGGCCGAGCATATATAAACCATCACACCGAGACAGGGCTAGAGTCCATCCGGATATACCTGAGGGTTATCTGCGTTCCATCCCTCAGGATGCACAGGGCCTCAGGCAGAAACTTGTGTCTATATCACTGTCCTGTATCTATGTGTAGGCGTGTGGAGGTGGGCACATGACTGTATGTGTATATGAGCATGTGTGTTTGGAATACAGAGGTCAACCTCAAGGGCCATTCCTTAGCAACTCTCTCCCTTATTATTTTAAGATGGAGTGTCACGATAAAGTCTTGACTGTCCTGGAAATCACAATGGAGACCAGGTTACCCTCAATCTCAGAGAGATTTGCTTGTCTCTGCCTCCACAGTGTTTGAACTACTGGCATATTCCACCATGCCTGACTATGTCCAGGTTTTTAATGTGAGGACAGGGGGATCCAAACTCAGGCAAGCATGTTCCTGACTAAACCATCTCCCCAGCCCCACCGTGATGGATCTCGATGTCACATATGTCAGGGTAATGTTTTATGCCCTTGAAGCCCTCCTGGAGTCCAGTCAAGTACCAGCAATGTTTTGTGGGGTGCCAGTGGATGTCTGCGGGAGCCTATGAGAAATACAGCAAGCCCTGTTCATCGAGACAAGTAAATATTCCAACTGTTGGGGTGTCAACAGAGATAACCGTGACCCCCCACTTCCCCCCAGGCCTTCCCCCAGCTTTCCATAGAAGACCTCGGGGGATTTAGATGAAATCTTTAAAGTCTGGTTAAATATGCAAGAACTTTGAACCCCCCAGTCTCTAATAATTAATGTCTAAAGCATGACCCAAGTGCCAGAGGCTGATGTATATTTTTCAATCTCTGGTCCCTGAAGGGTAAAGAAACAATACTTTACAACTGTCCAATGCTGCTCTTTTCTCCAAGCTGGACGCTCCGAGTCCTTCACTCACTCAACAAAGCAAAACACAGTTGCCCCATTTGTCTTGCTTTCCAAATATTTGTCCATTTTGTTCGCCTCCCTGTGAACCACCTTCATCTTGGAGGCCAGAACAGGACATGGTTTATGATAACCAAATTGCTGTCAAATATCCAAATATCATTAGGGTGGTCGTTATGCTAACACAGGATGGTGCTTTATACCTCTCTCCAGAATGCCCCTCCATTTCTAACTCGGGCTCCCCTGCTGCTGGGTCTTTGCCATAGACAAGTGTGTAGGACTTGCGTATTCATCCCTTGACCCTGCTTACTATTCGAATGAGTGATACCATGTCAAAATCCCTATTGTGTTGCTTCCTACTTAGGGCAGAGAAACTGTAGAACATTCTGGAAAATCTGTCTCCTTTTTCTTGTGCAACTTCTTTACGTATGGCAGCGTGAGCTGGGAGAAGCCAATCGTGATGGGCCAGAGGATGTGGGAAAATTCTGTCCAGCTGGTGTCAGCCATAGAATGGAGCTTAGGAAAGTCTGCTTCACTGTTTGATTCATGCTGCCACCTTTCCTAGGACACTTCCGGGCGAGTCAGTAGCTTCCCAGTGGTTGTGTGTAAGCGGATGTCTCCCTGACGTATGTGGAACAAGGTCAGCAACAGATTTTTTTTTCTTGTATTATCTTTCAGCTTCCTACCACCATGAGCTAGCAATTTAATCTCATGTGTTTTAGATAGTGTGAGAAAATAAGCTTCTTGTAGCTCAGGCTAGCTCATGTTGTGCTTTGAAATGACTGCCTGTTATTTCATTCATTCATTCATTCATTCACACCCTCCCTCATTCATCTATCTCCCAGGATACTTCTGGAGAATTCCCAGTATATGTAAGGTCTAATGTGAGGTACTCCACCTCAGAAGCCCAGGATCCACAGTGTTCCCAGCGGTGTGTATGGCATGGGTGTGCATTCTGTGGCTTTGAAATAAATTTGTCTTGGATCCATGTTCACCAGTGTTCTTGGCTGCATTAGACACACCCACACTACCTGATCACATGCAGGAAAGAATTACCTGGTATGTGTGTGTGTGTGTGTGTGTGTTGCATACATATGCACAAGGAGGCCAGAGGAGGACATAGGGTGCCCTGTTCTGTCACATGCCATCTTATTTACCTCAGACAGGACCCATCACTGAGCCCGGAGCTAGTCTGGCATTGGCAAGCCCCATCCACCCTCCTGCCTGCACTCCCACAACATTGGGGTTACAGGCACTTGAGTGCGGGCATGCCTGACTTTCTGCAAGCATCCTGGGAATCTAAGCTCATGTCCTCCTGTGTGCACAGCAAACACCCCCCACCCCCAAAGCCATCCCCCCTGACATTGCCTGATTTTTTCAATGACCTTTATTACTGAAAACAAAACATGTCACAAAATAAAAACCCCTTATGATTTAACCTGGAGCCAGGTTTCTACAGAAAAAAAAAATGACACTTTAAACTTGGTTACTATGACTATTACACAAAGCTTTGAACAAAAACTAGCTGATTGAAGCTATGGTTGCCTGTGAACACAATCAAAGTATTGGGGGGGGGCATAAGGAAATGCAGGAGGTCTGTCTCGGGGACTACTTCAGCTCCCTCATTCTCCATGGTGATTGAATTCCGATAGGTTAGGTAGAGGTTGGCAGCAGTGGAGGGGGTCTGTGGTCACAACCTTGGTTCATAATAAAAGACCACAGCCTGTGATGTGGGGTCAGTGTGGGTCACTACACTTCAGGCAGTTTCTCTGGATCAACATCTTGAAGTCACAGGCGTGACTCATGAAGTCACACTGAGAGCAGGGAGTGCAGTTGTTAAGAGGGAATGAGTGTGTGGACAGTTGTTAGGGCTTTTTCTCCCCCTCGAAATAAAGAGCTGGGGATGAGGAAGAAAACATCCCATCCGAGCTACAGTGCATCCTGAGACCAGCCAAGGAGCAAGGGACCTCCCACCTCCCAATTATGTGAGGTGCCTGGTCGTTGGCACTTGGCAGCTGTTGGGAGATCACAGTGTAATGGGATCCAAGGCTCCGGGCCACTGCTAGGAACAGGTGCGAAAACGGAGCATGCTCATTGCATTTTGCAAGGGGATCATAATCCCCGGGGGTTAGATGGTCTGTAAAATGAAATTACTATGGAGATCTGGGAAATAAATTCCTTAGTCCAGCCTCTGTCTCCCCATTCCCTCTTCTCTTCCAGATATTTTTCTTTTTTCTTCTCACTCTCATTCCTTCTCTCTCCCCACCCACCCACCTGTCCATCTACCCATCCATCCATCCATGCATACATACATACATCCACCCACTCATCCATCCATCCACCTATCCATCATGCATCCTTCCATCCACCATCCATGCATGCATCCATCTATCCACCCATCCATCCATTCATCTACCCATCTATCCTCCCACCCACCCATTCATCCACCCACTCTTCCATCCACCCATCCACTCATCCATCCACCCGTCATCTACTTATTCATCCACCCACCCATCCTCTATCCATCCATCCATCCTCCATCTATCTATCCATCCATCCATCCATCCATCACCATGCTGTTCAGAAAAGAACCCTTCTATACTTCTAAGTATGTGAAGAATTTTATAACTCTCTAGATAGAAGAAAGGAGGACATCACAGGATTCTAACAATGACTTCGTGTGTGTTTGTGTGTGTACAAATGCCTGTGTTCACAGTCTTGTAAGGAGACCTTTTAGTTGGAATGAGACAATAGAAGCCTAAAGATGGTTTTAGTTTGGTTCAGAGCAAGGATAAAAGGCCCTCGTGGCTTGGGATGTAACATGATATTAAAATCAACACAGAAAGAAAAACTCCTTAACGTCAGGCAGACTTCTGCATTCTTTGCAGAGTGAAAGATTATACCCTGCACTCCTCAAGAATGCAGACAGAACACCCGTTTTTATTCTTGACTCTTTACTCTGCTCTTGTGTCACAGGCTAACCTGGTGAGACAGGAATTTTCCATCTGTATGTTACGTGTGTATAAAGTTTCAGGAGCGCCTGAGCCTGGCTTTGCCTGTGCACCTCAGTGACTGGGTTGCTGCAGTAGCCCGAGGTTCCAAGGCGTCCTGATGGTTTTTGTTGGACTTTATGGGAAATCCACACAACACATGGTACCGTCTTTCCTAGAGAGAGGGCTTGCTGCAATTGAGAGCTGCTTGTAGGCGTGCCCCCACTGTTGCCTCAGGTCATGGACCCTGTGTTTTTCATACCAACTGTCCTTTCCTCTGAAATGTGTCAAGTGGAAATAAGACCTGCTCATTATTCCTCATAACTCACCCCAGGGATGTAACCCTGAGGTCTGTTCTCAGCAACCAGGGTCACATGGGGCCAAATGCAATCGAAAGGGCCAGTTGCATAAACACGTTCAGGCTGGAGACGGCTGAAAACCTCTGCTTTAGACTCCTAAATTAGTCAAGTTCAGTTCCAGCTCCCAGCTTCGGGGGCTCCCAGAATACCTGGAGGAGCTGCCTCAAGAATGCACTGACAGCCAAGCAGCTGACCCTGTCTGCCACTCTGCTGCCTCTTCAAACAAATGGGGCCTTTCCCCCTGGAGCTCCCCATGTCTTTGGCCCTATCCTTGGAACCTATCACCACACACTGTCACCACAGAGGAAGTCACCCACTGGGGCTTCACATTTCAGTGGTGTACACAGGTTTTCTCCTTCTAGGATGACAAGTGCAAACACTGGAAGCCCTTACTGGGCAAAGCGGGAGAGCCACGGGGCCTTTTGTCCTTGAACTTCAGGCAGGAGAGCAATGCTCCCTCTGAGATGTACCAGCTTCATGGTCATACCTTCCGGCTGTGTCTTCCAGGGGAGACAGAGCACAGACTGACTCTGCTTCCTGTCCTCCAGACCCACGGTGAGAGCGCATTGGTAACCCTGTGCCCATCTGCTGAAGACTGTGTTGGAATAATGAGACTTTAGTAATTGGTGGAAAGCGTTTGAAGACAGCAAGAGAGCTGATCGCCTGTCTCATAGCAGCTGGAAGACCTAATACCTAGGACAAGGCCACCATCCCTCGTAGCTGGGGCCAGAATCTGAGGGGACAGAAAAGGCCCCAAGTCTGGGGAAGCATGAGATGGAGAAAGATCAGGGAAAGAATCAGGGAAAGATCAGGGAAAGGAGACACCGTTAGACAGAAGCCACATAAGGGAAATCTGTCTGTCTGTGTGTTTGTGTGTGTGTGTGTGTGTCTGTCTGTCTGTCTCTGTCTCTTTCTCTCACTGTCAGTGTGTGTGTGTGTCCGTCTCTGTCTCTCTGTTTCTGTATGTATGTGCTCAAGTGTGTGTGTGTGTGTGTGTGTATGTCTGTATGTTCATGTGTGATTACACTCAGCTCAGACATTCTTCTGACCACAACACAGCTTTCCAGACTTCAGACCCTGCTGGAGCTACAGAGAGCTGCTTCCAATGAGACATTTGAAAATATTTTGTTGCTGTTGTTACATTCCGAGGAATTGAATGCAAGGTCTCCTGGAATCTAGGCAAGGGTTCTACCATGGAACTACAGCCTGTTGTTACCACCACCACCACCATCACCACCACCATCATCTCCATCACCACCACCACCATCATCTCCACCACCACCACCACCACCACCATC
>NW_022196896.1:116053239-116056092 GCF_008632895.1 Mastomys coucha
CCACCACCACCATCATCATCATCAAGGTTGTCCTTTGGCACTTTTGTACACATTTGCAGTGTGCTCTGGTTACCGTCTTCCTCTACCCTGTCTATCAACCTCCCTTCCTCCTTACTTGTCCTTTCCCAAGATTTCAGCTCTTTTCTCACATTTTATTTTGAAGCACAGTCTCGCCCTATGGTCTCAAACTCTTTTGTTCCCAGGGTATCACTGAACTTTCGATCCCCCTGCCTCCGTCTCCCTGTAACTAGCACTATGGTCCTACAGCAACACACCTAGACTTTTAGAGGCTACTTCCACAAAGGAATGTTCTAGTATTCCTAATATCCCAAGGGCGGCCACAGGTCACAATGAACTATTAGTATTTTTCAGCACACAGCAGAGTGAGCCTTAGACTGTATAAATGCCGCTCTCTCTTGCTGCCAAATGCTTCCAGATACAAAGCAAATGAGTCATATCACCCAAGGGCACTGTCACAAACTTCCAGGAAAGGACTGCTGGGGAATGGGAACATCGACTGACCACCGTGGTAGTCAGGGACAATGTACTTGATCAGAAAACCCTGGCTAGCTGGAGGGGAAGTGCCTGGCCTGTCTGGTTGTGCCTACCTGCTGAGGAAGCTGCCAGGGATAAGAAGGATAATCGTGTGTGTGAAGAGGGCAGAGGGCTGGCTGGCTTGCAGATGAGCCTGCAGTCTCTACTGGAAGGGTGGAACTTGTCTGGCAGCATCTGCCCAGGCTGCCCAGGGGCATCTGCTTCTGAGACCCTCTTTCCTTCTCGTACTCAAAGCGCAGCTGCCATGGTCATTGTGTAGCCCAGGTTGCTCTCTGTCCTATGTACCAGTTTGCTCTGAGTCTGAGGACCTCGTGGGTTCTGGGACTCCCTTTCCAGCCCCCACCCAACCAACCCATGCTGAGCAACAGTGAATGAGTAGCATCCTTTGTTCTTCCATTCAAAGTCAGATGCTAAGCGGATTCGGCCAAAAAAGAAGTTACACACACACAGGTCTTGTTATGCCCTGCAGACCAACACGTTCTCCTGGCACCTGCATTGTGGGACGAAGCTGGAGGTGGGTGGGCGGGTGTGGCTGCTGTTTTGTTAGGGCTTTGAGACCTCAAGATGGCATTTGTTGACTAGCCCAGAACTGTCAGGTTGTCCTTATTTAATCTTTTTTCCCCCACCAGGGGTCGAATGGGATTCTTCGCTCAGCTGATGCTTTTGATGGGTTAGGAATCCATCGCTAAAGCCGACTGGTGTGAACAGACTGTACAGGCAAGGATAGAGCAGCTAGTACAGACCCAGGGCAGAGCAACCAGCATGGCCACAAGTACTTAACTTGCCCCTCTCGGGGCCTGTCCTGTTGGATGACTGGTATTTGCAATGAGTTGGGATCATTCAAACATGTTTTTGAAAATAGAAGTTCGAGAGATGGCTCGATGGTTTAAGAATACTTGCCACTGTTCCAGAGGACCCCAGTTTTGTTCCCAGTACCCATGTGGTGGCTTATGACTGCCTATAACTCTGACTCACAGAGAATCTGATGCCCTCTTCTGGCTTCTGAGGTCACTTGAACTCATATATACTTATACCTACACACACACACACACACACACACACACACACACATACACACACACACACACTAATTCCTAAATAAGAAATAAAAAACAGCAATTAATGCTCCTAAATGATAACATTTTGGATAAGTTTAAGATAAGAACGTAGATTCTGGGATGTTTAAGTTTCCTATATCATTAAAGTAAGACTTCATAAATAACACTGTGTTGTTCTTTAGGCATCCTTCTACCTTTAATTACTCTGGCACACACATGCACACACTCATACACACAGACACACACACACACACCCATTTTGTGTAAGCAAGTTGCCTCAGGCTCTGTTATTATGTTATCCCGTTGTAAGCAAGACTCTGTCGAGCCTTAGCTTACCGGAGACTCCCTGAGTGAACCATGTGGAGCCTGGATCAATGCAAAAAGCAAGAGGGTTTTTATTGTTCTAGTGCACTGGGGTCATCCCAGACCCGAAGGAGAGGCAGTGACCCCCCACGGCTTGTTCAGGGAGTTTTTATACAGTTTTTTGAGGGTAGACTTTGGTAACAGCATGAATTGGTTTATGCCTATTTGAGGCCTGTGCCAAATTTGTGGCCCCAGGTGAGGTGTGGTCTTAATCACCAGAAGAGGGAACTGAAACATTTTTGGTCATTATCTGCACCTGCCCTGCTTCTTTGCAGGAGATTCCCATAAAGTTTGTTTTGCTGGGACATTCCGGAAAGGGAGTGTGCATTCCTGGCAGGGTCTTTCTGCAGCCATCTTTTGTTCTCTAAGGTCACACATTCACGGATTTTAGAGTCTAGACTTTGATAAGAATAATGCAAAAGATTACTGAACTTGTTTTATAGGAGAGCTAAGGAGAATTATTTCTTGTAGAAATAACTGTAGGGAAGCTGAATGAGATCTACACAGAGAATGAGCCTTGCCTAGGGAATAATTTGGGAAGGGAAGGTGCAGGCCTCAGGCTGGTTTTGCAGAAGTTCTCTTCAGCAGAACCTGGAGAACAAATACTTCCTAAGGGGTTGGTAGGCATGAGTGATTTGGAGATGTCCCTTCCTCAGTCTACTTCCTGGATGGCTGTGTAGGATTGCCATTGTTCCTGTAAGTGTTGTTTTTTTTTACTTCTCTGAGATAGGACCTGATGTGTTAGAACAGCGGGTCTCGTCAAAACATACCACACACTAGACCCAAACAGTTCCATGTGTAAGAGGTTTAATTGAAGCCGGGCGGTGGTGGCGCACGCCTTTAATCCTAGCACTTGGGAGGCGGAGGCAGGCGGATT
>NW_022196896.1:116056237-116058318 GCF_008632895.1 Mastomys coucha
AAAAAAAAAAAAAAAAAAAAAAAAAAAAAAAAAAAAAAAAGAGGTTTAATTGAGAGGGAGAGAGGGGGTAGTGGCTCGGAAAGAGAGGAGGGGGAGAGTGAGAAAGATGGAGGAATGTTCCCGTATATATATGGGTTGTGACGTATGGCCACAGGTGAGCCCAATGGATTCTGAGAATATGGTGGCTGTTGCCCTGGCAACAGGTCTGTGGACCTGCCCATGCATCACCACAGGCTTTGGATGTCCTGATGCTAACAGGACCTCCCTCTGTAGCCACCCCCAGCTGTCCTGGAATTTGCTAGCTAGATCAGGTTAGCCGCAAACTCCCAGAGATCCACCTGTTTCTGCCTAAGCCACCCAGGTCTAGCAAAATACATTTCTTCATTGATTTCTAGTTTAATTTTATTGGGGTTAACACACACGTGACTTTTCATCTTTTTAAAGTTTCTGGGAATTATTTTAAAAGCAAGTCCCTGGCCCTTTGTAGAGTCCACCTGAGTACCAGGTGTTTTCTGTGTCACTGCAGATGCCGCCCCTATCATCTCTTCCCCCCCACGCATCATGGCTTCTAGTGTCTTGTTCTGGAGACTCAGCACCTGGGTCTTTAAATTCAGAATTGTTTCATTGTCTCTTTCTCTCCCTTTCATCTCCAGCCACCTTGTATCTGGTTCTTGTTTTCTCGTCTAATCTAGGATCTCTTTTGCGGTCCTTGTTCAGTCCAGGGCTATCTACTGGAGCATTCAAAGAGTTTTCAGTAGCAATGCAAATGTGCTCCGTCTAGACTGCCCAGGGTGGCAGCAGCTAGCACAGGTCACTACCGAGCTCTCCTCACGATTCTGATTTGCCTGAGGCCTGAATTTAAATTTAAATTTTAATAGGCACAAATGTCTAGTGACCCACCACATGGAACAATGAAGGTTTAGATAATTTACATTCCATGTACTTTTTAAAAACTATCTATAATCTTTTTTTACAGTCCAGTTGTTATCCCCCTCACAGTCAGCCCTCCCACAGTTCCTTATCCCATTCCTCCTCCTTGTCTCCAAAAGGATGTCCCCACCCCACCTCCTACCCTGCCAAGCCTCCAGACTCCCTGGGGCCTCAAGTCTCTCTAGGGACATTCCATGTACTTAATGATGCATTTGGCCTTAAGATTATATTGTCGATGTAAAATAATAACATAGTTAAAAATTTTAATACAATATCTTTAATACAGATCATAAATACTACATTTTTTATTGAGTTAAGTTTTATTGCATTATGATGAGAAAGGATACATAATTTTAATTTATCTGAATTTTTTAACATTTAAAAACGTATTTTAAGTAAATAGAATTACATCACATTCTTTTTTCCCTTTTGTACCCCACTCCTCCCAGAGACCCCCCTTCAATACCTGCCATACTTTTCATTTTTTTATTTTGTCATATTCTTTAAAATTTATAAAATATTGTAACAATAAAAATGAGTATTATAAAAGTTGTTTGATATAAAACAACAATCAATTGAACAGTCTTTTGTAGATGCTTGTCTACAGTAATACTGAAAATAACTCCAAACGGTATATTTTAAAATAATACATCACTACTATTTTTTTAATGAACATAAATAGATAAAGTCTTTTTCTTTGTTTGTTTGTTTTGTTTTGTTTTTAGTAGAGCTTATAATCTTGGCTCTTACTGTGGTAGAAGCCCAAAATAAGAACAATTTTTAGACATTGGAGTTCATTGTAATAAGGCTGTACTTCAATAACCAAAGGATTTTACCTCCATCGTAGTTAAGCTGAGAGTTGACAGTTCTGCTGCGCCAAGGAATAAATTGTAGGCACCATTTTTGGATACAGACTTCCTGCTATGGTCAAAGCTATTTGACTTGAGTGAGTGACTTTATTCTCAGCCCACAGAGAACAGGTTACATTCATTTAAGAAATGGTGCATGCATTAAGATGGTCTATCCATGAAATATTCACCAACTGTTTCAATGAACAATGGCTCTGCTTAGAGGGTGGTGTCTCTGACACCTTACCCATCCAGCGGAAATAAGGAGGCAAACACCAAGCCCTTCTCCATGCAGTTTAATCA
>NW_022196896.1:116058872-116065141 GCF_008632895.1 Mastomys coucha
TTCTTCAAAATTGATACAATAGTTATAAATATCAAGCAAAGCATTCAGTCTCACTCTTTGTTGTTCTCATACAAGCCAACTCTAAATTAATTGTCTATGTTTCTTTTGGCTGTATAATTTAAATAAATTGTTTTGGCTGTATAAATAATTTTGAAGTATGTAAGATGTTCTGAAAACTATAGTATAGTGTAAAAACATCAAATAAACAATCCTACTAATAGAGAGGCTGAGATAGCAGAAGTATGATTTCGAGACCATTGTGTGATACACAGCAAGACACTGTCATATACAAACAAGCAGAAAGTAAATACTACATTTTTATTCATTTTGTTTGTTAATTTTACATTCATTTCTGTCTTTTTTCCCCTCTCTGCCTTTTATAATTAAGCATTTGATTCCATTTTATAAGTACTTTTATATATATTTATAGTGTTAAAAATGTTTGGTAAGCCAGCAAAGTGACTGTGTAGCTGCAGACATTTGCTACCAAGCTCGATGATGTGAGGTTTGATGCGAGGTACATGAGAGAAGAGAGAACGGATCCCTATAAGTTGTCTGTTGGCATCTACCATGGCTGCTGTGTACTCCACAAGCTACACATAACAGATACATGAATGGAAAACCTCTGCTTCCAGCTAATGTGTCACTTGGAGTAATAACCAGCTTTGCATCCAGCCTTAGCTCTCCTTGTTGCGCCTATGGCACAGTCTCAGCCACGTATTTGGAAGTCACACAAACAAATGTCCTTATTTCTTTGACAAATGGTGTTTGGATGAAAGAAATTTAAAACAAAAAAAAAATCCAATTTTAATTTTTCACATATATCTTAAAATCTCGAATGCTCTCCATGTCTTGTACAAGCTGAATTAGGTCCATCATTGAGGGGAGAGTGTAGTAGAAGCATGCACATTTTGATGGACATGGATACTCACATGCTGATGGACATGGATACTCACATGCTGATGGACATGGATACTCACATGCTGATGGACATGGATACTCACATGCTGATGGACAGGAAGCAATGGAGAAGAAACAGGAAGGGGCCAGGGCAGGACATAGCCCCCAAATTTAAACAGACCTTTGGAAGTGGTGGTAGGCTGGACAGGAAGAAGCGGGTCAGTAAGAAGGGGTTCTTAGGGGTTCCCTGTGCCTCGGTCTCTGAATCCTACTGCTACTCTGGACTGTCTGTCCACCATGACATGAGCTGACCTGCCATCTCCTCCCAACCATGACAGACTGATGCCTCTGAAGCCATCAGAAAAACAACTCCTCTGCAGGGAGACACTGTGTATGCTGGATGTTTGCCACCATAGTGAATTGACACGGCAATGACAGTCTAGCCAACACAAGCCAGCACTTCTTTTTCCTGGACAACAAATACTCATGAAGTCAATGAGTAGGAGGAAATGGCTCTGCCCAGCAGGATGGATGATCCACCTCTTTGTAGGAGGTGTGCTCAGACACAGCCAGACTTCGGGTACTTTTCCCTCATGATCATCAGTTTTTGACCCTTTTGAAACACTCAGCTGGTTCTATCTTATGGTACTTGTACAAATACACTTAGCAAACGGGTGCTTGACAGATATTTGCACATCAACATGAAGGGAAGCAACCCAAAACCCAGCCAGGAGTTAGGAGAACAATCCCAAGGGTGTCCCTCAACAGGCGATGACCAGGCTGATAGGTGGCTGCTCTTCTGTGTCTCATAGGATAGTCTCTGGAAGTTTTTAAAGGTCTGTTTATTTGTGTGTGTGTGTTTTGCCTACATGTATGTATGTGCACCACATGTGCGCCTAGTGCCTGTGAAGGTCGGAAGAACATGTCAGATCCCCCAGAACTGGAGTTATGGATCGTTGTGAGCCACCATGTGGGTGCTGAGAACTGAACCCAGATCCTCTGTAAGAGCAGCAAGTGCTTCTAACTACTGAGCCATCTCTCCACCCCCAACCCTGTCTTCTTAGGCAGTCCTTCCTTGCCCAGACAGAGGTAGAGTCACAAAGGAGCCCAGGGCCTGTTGATAAAGAGATCTTGTCACTGGGGATGCAGGCAATGACCATCCAACCCCTGGTATCCTTGTGTGGGTTTACATTCTCTGAGCTTACTCCTCTGTCATAAATCTGCAAGGCACATGGGTTCTAGTTTATGTTGGAAGGCTTAGACTTTATGGGGCATGTCCGTTTCCTTGGTCAATGAACGTTTTCTAAATCAGTCAATAAAACAATAGTCATGAGAGGGTTGAGGCTTCTTTCTCCTGGGCTGATGAGGTTTTTGGTCTGCAGTGACTATTCCTGGACATAAGTGTAGGCTATAGCGAGCAGGACGCAATGGGGCCAACTCTGCTTCAGCAAGCATCCTGCAGGGCTGAGTTAGCGAGACAGGCATTTTTACTGGCTCCCCTCCCCACCCTCCCCCATGCGGATTCTTTTTTCAAAGTTGTTTGCAGGAATTGGCTGCATTAATTAAAGGGCCTTCTCTGGCCCATGGTTTATGTTTGCTGGAGCCTGGGAGTCTTCAGGCATTATTTTTACTTGCCGAAAGTAAACTATGGGCCGGAGATGAAAATGCCTTTTAATTTCATCACCAAACTTGGAGAACGAGTCCTTACCCCTGTTCCACTTATATTTGGTCTTAAAGACTAAGTCTTAGGGAAGAAACTTGAGGTAGTTTCAGGACAAGGGGAGGAGAATTCATTCTAGATCTTTTATAGGGAGCCGTCCAGGAAAGTGACTGGTGACTAGCATCCTGCTGGGACACAGAGTACCACTTCTCAGGCATGAGGAATGCTTCAAATGACTCCCCAACCTCTGAACTAGAGGAAGCTCTTCCCAGCCTAAGGACTCATGACACTGTGTATCAGAACCAGGCAGTGCCCCACTAGAGCACGGGTACTTACATGGTCGCATAGTTCCTCCGTATCAGATTCAAACAGACCATGTAGACACTCAGCCTTAACAATGCTCAACAAGTCTCATTTTATGTTAAAGTGGCATTTAGTATTTTGCTAGGGGATGAAAGTGCTTTATGAATATGTTTTTTTGTTTGTTTGTTTGTTTTTTTAAAAGGATAGAAAGATATGAAAATGAAAATAAAAGCATCTACAGGCACAAACTTCAACATGTTGCTTCTATGAAGGCTGCCGTGTTTTTCTTTATATTTTTTTAGACTTTGCCCATGGCCTTCAACAGTCCGTAAGAATGTGTATTGTTTATGGATCCATAACACGCCACATTATGGATGTATTGTGACTAACTTGGCCATTTTCTTGCTATTATGTATTATTGTTTTGGTTATGTTGTTATTTTGTTTTGTTTTACTGTTCTCATTGTTAAAAACACAAACATGGGACATTTTTGCACACGAATCGCAAACTTTATTTTTCATGGGTTTTTAAAAAGACATATTTTTGAAGGATGCAGGACTAATATTACTAGCTCTTTCAGGACCTTGAAAAATAATACTAAAATATGTAGAGACACACTGCCCAAACAGCATTATTTTCTAAAAATTTATTTTTATTTACGGGTATATGACCTCAGTGGTCAGAGACTTTGGCTCCCTGGAGTTGAGGTTCCAGATGGTTGTCAGCTGCCTGACATGGGTGCTGGGAACTGAACTTGGGTCCTCTACAAGAGCAGCCAGTGCTCTTAACCTCAGAGCCACCTCTCCAGCCCTAAGCTCACATGATAATGTACCAAGAAAAATCTTCAGAGTCTGGTCATCTGATGTGTCTGCTTAACATCAACCAAATTTTGCCTTGAAATCTTGAAGGGAAAAGCTTTGCCCCGGATAAAGAAGGGATCCATTCTCTCTCAGCTTGTCTGCCTCAGCTCTTCATTGAGCATGGCAGGATAGAACTGCAGATGCACAGGTCCTCAAACAAGTTTTCTCCAAGCCCAGGGCCTCCAGGACATCGAGGTACCAGTCACACAACTTTGGCTTTTGTTTGCAGTATTAGACACACCAAGGTCCATTTAGGTTGTGATACAGAAAAGAACGCCTGAGTTTATATTGCGCTAACCCAAGGTTATCACTCGCTATGCAGGCCTGTGATTTCCTCTCTGGTTCGGCCTTCCAGATAAATCAGAGGGCTCCCTCAGCAAGGAATTTGCTAGCTTCCCTGGGATAGGTTTGTTTCCCCGACCTTGAAATTCCTCCGTCTGTATGTAACTTCCCTGCTAATGAAGACAAAAAATAAATACATCCGTATGAAGAAAGAGAGGAGAAACAGAGAAAATGACATTCGTACCCTTGGCATAGGCTCTTGATTACAGTCAGGAAGGCCTGGGCTGCCTTTCCAGCAGACATGCTGCCACGTGGCCTCCCTCTGCGGTCTGCTTTTCTGAAGAGGTATTTGAATACAGGCATTTGTGTGCTAGCAACCCTTCTGTCAGAGGGATAGCCACCTGTTTCTGCGACTCAAACTGAGCCAGACTTTGGAATTAAGGCAGTGAGGTAGCTACTTTGAGGCCTCCCCCTAGTCCCCTCCCCCACGCCCTATGATGCTGGGACCACCCATTGTCAATCACCAAGGATCACCTGCTCTTTAGAGCACCCTCCCCCAATGCCTCCACAAAGGCAGCAAACATTGGCATAGAGATGATAGAGATGTGCAAGTGTTCCTGCTGAGACCTGGAATCCTGTCCAGGGTTGAGGAGCAAATAAAGCCAGACTATTTATCTCCCACCAGTCCCGGTTCCCAGGGTTACAGTCTTTCGAGAGAAAGAGGTCAGCCATGTTTGTCGTAATAAGCAAGTGCTCTGTTGTGCTTTGAATGCAGATATGAGAAAGCCCGCTGAGCCCCTGCCTCCTGGTGCTTGCATTCTACAGGGCAGCAAACAGAAAACACTTAAAGAAATGACTTGTGGGGCTGTTTCCATAAGACACAAGGTGGGATGAGCTACCTGGGACTACAGCAGAAGCAACACAGTCAGCCAGATGAGGCTGGCCTGGGGGCTTTGCTGTGTGAGTGATGAACAAGGACCTGCTCATGTGGTCATCTGGGACAGTCATTCAGCACGAGGCCCTACACTGTCCAGCACCCTGGCTGTGTAGAGTCCAGGAGAACCAATAGGAGACTCTAGATGAAGAGGGACTTAGAATCTGGGGATAGGTGTGGAGTTGCTGGAAAGACTCGACATTTACCACAGACCAGAACAGCTCTTGGGAGGTTTAAGGTACAATGGCCCACATGGTCGTCTCCAGACTCCAGAGAGGAGACAGGTGTTCAGCAGTGGGCTCCAGGCCGCCTGTGAACCTTACTGTGGGAACATCGGAGCTTGGCAGCTTCTGGTGTCCAGATTCATCACAACTTGGGTAGGTGAAAGTGGAGTGTCCTGGTAGTTTTAGGGGATTGTTACCTCATTCAAACTTTGAAAAGAAGTCAAGGTCCCAGTCCCCAAGGCTTTGAGAGCCACTGCAGAAGCGGCCAGGTCACAGTATAGGGACAGCATAGGCTCACTGTCCTGACCATGTCATGTGCTCCTCCAAACCCCACCCCGCCCCCACCCCGCCCTCTCTCCTTCTAAGCCTTGATGGTCACCTGCAGTGAAAGTATCCAGATGTGACCAGTTTTCAGGTTCAAAATGATATTCCTCAAAACATGAGTTCATCTCCCCACAAGAGAAAGAAACGTGCATCCCACTCTGTATTGTGTTAAAGTTTTTGATGTGCTGGGTTTTCCTTCTCCAGGGAAATTACCAGCTTCATCTTTTGAGGAAATCCCCCAGGAATAGAGGCGAGCAGACCGCATGACGGTGCCACGGTGCTTTTTATTCTTCCTGCCTCCCGCTGAACTGAGCATGAGGACCCGTGTGTCATTGCCACCAGTGGGGCTGAGCTCCCTAGACAGAGAGGTGGGGTTAACAAGTTAATAAAATCCTATTTATCAGATGTCCAAATCTGTTTCCTCTTCCCTGGCTCATGGTTATAACTGTTCTTTATGGAAATTTGGTATTCCTTTATATCTGACTTCCTCTCTCTCCCTCTTATTTCCCGAAGCAGCTCCACAGAAGAAGGGTCACTGGAGACGGGGCCACTAGCCATTTCATCTGGGCATAGTCAAGGTCTGTCTGAAAGAATACGTTTCAGTAGCCAAGATTTTGAGGCATCCGCAGGCGACCGTGGGCACTCCTGTGTTTAGGTCAGGGTAACTGAGACATCTTGGCAGCCTCCAGTTAGCCCAGCTCTGCTGTCTGTAAGGAGGGAGAAAGAACGGCACCTAACCTCTAGGAAACGCCAGAGTTTCCCCCTGAAAACCAGAGCAACTT
>NW_022196896.1:116065151-116088731 GCF_008632895.1 Mastomys coucha
TTTTTGAGAGTAAAACCACAATAACGCATGTGAAAGGTTTTTAAGAAAATACAAATTCAGAGATGACAAAGCATGACCCAAATGGATCATGCTGTTCTCAACAGCACATCCTGGAAAGCCAGGGAAGGGGACTCCCTGATTGTTAGTGTGGGAGACTCAGTCTAGTCTGAAAGGACTCTGACACCGAGCGGTGTGCACTGCAGCGTGGGTGCTTGGCTGTGGCGAGCGAGCCTGTGGGGTCCCCAGAGCAAGTGACCTTACCGTGGTGAGATACCCAGAGCACTGTCCCCATAATCAGCCTTCCTTCACAAAGAATGCCCCAAAGCTAGCGTGATGTGTGAGAATAGCAGCTTGTGTCTGAACATAGCACACCAGGCCCAAAACGGTTCCACGTGTAAGAGGTTTACTGGGATAGAGAGGGATGAGGTGGAAAGAGAAAGGGGGAAGAGAGAGAGAGAGAGAGAGAGGAAGAGAGAGAGAGAGGGAGAGAGAGAGAGGGAGGGACGTTCCTTTTATATATATGGATGGTGACATGGTCACAGGTAAAGATGGGAGGTGAGCCCAGTGGATTCTGGGAATATGGTGGCTGTTGCCTTGGCAGCAGGTCTGTGAGGCCCGCCTATAGGACGTCACGGGTTTTAGAGGTCCTGATGCCAACACCACATGCTTTCCATGCCTTCTGGGGATGACCTTTGACCCCTACAGGTATCTTTCTTAACTCACCCAAGTTTCGTTCTTTGGTTCAAAGATGTATAATGAATTTAAATATTATGCCAGTTTTATAGTGTGTGTGTGTGAGAGCTATGTGTGGATGTGTGGGTGAGTGAGTATGTGAGTGTGTGTGTGTGTATGCATGTGTGTGTCTGTGTATATATGTGAGTGTGTGACATGTGGGTGAGTGCGTGAGTATATGCGAGTATATGCGAGTGTGTGTGTGTGAGTGTGTGTGTTAATGTAAGTTGCTGTGAGAGTCTGTATACATGTGTGTTTGCCTGTGTGCGTTTTAAAATGTGCCAATGCAGCTAGCTAAGAAGAGAGTACAGCTTCTATCTAAAAGTATAAAATAATCAGCAGGAAAAAATTACAATTGTTAGGTTCCTAAGAACTGTGTGGTGATGATATGCAAAAACTCAACTGTTTTATTTGAAAAATGAACACTTGGTAAAACACCTTGAAGGAGCTTCCAGATAGCAAAAACAATAATGTATGAGTAGCAAGGGATGAATCTGATAAAGTAACTCCAGGGTCTATGTGAGAAGAGCCTCTTCTTCTGCTGAGAGGAGGGACTGCTACTGAGGGGCTCTCTCTGTGAGTAACTGAGATAACACATCTTACTCTTGGAAGGGGAGACTCAGCAGTGAAGAGAAATAAATTACCCTAGATAGGGCTATCTATTCCATGAAGAATTAAGTAAGAGAGCAATGCGATACTTTGGAATTTCTCAGCGTGAGAGTAAAACCACACGTGGGAAAGTCAGTGTCGGACGGAGGACAGTCAGGAGGAGTTTGAAAAGTAAGCCGCATGCAGGAAGATGCTTCCCAGATACCACACCACTGAGTTATCCCAGAAAGATCTCTTCACGCTGGACCAGGCGTCAGTTGACAGATCAGCGAGCTGCACAGGCAAGCCAGAAACCGGCTGCGGTGCTTGCAGGGTCCCCAGTGAGCTCTGGACAGTGAAGCAGACAGGCAAATACTGGGAAAGCGAGTTGCTGCAGAGTGAGAGGGCCTCCTACAGTGGGACGCCTTTGTGCAGAGAAAGCAGCTGGGGATTTGGGGGACTATTGGATAAGCATTTGATGACAAGGATTAAATGTTTGCAAGGGGGAGGGGGCCGCAAGAGGGGATTTTCCTGAGCTTTGGGGGAAAATGGCTTCAGTGTTTTGAAAACAAGAAGACAAATATCTTTGTCTGCATGACCTAAACAACTGCAAAAGCCAAAGCAAAAAAAAAAAAAAAAATTGTTACTGCAAAATTCCAAAATGTAATGTACATCAACATACTGTTAGACAGGGGGAAATGGCTTTATAAACTGAATCGACAAAATGCATTATGTACATGCACGAAAATGTAGTGATGAAAGCCATTACAATGTATAATTAATATGTGCCAATAAAGACATTTAAAACTTGTATTATAAATGGTATTAATCAAAGATGCATTAAATTGTAAGAAACAGATGGCTTTTAAGCAAGTTTCTTTTTCACGTCTTCACAAAGAAAGCATTTTATTTCAGAAAGACTCATAGAAAATTAAGGAAGAAATATCGATAAAACTCATTGGTGTTTCAAATTCTCCCAGTCCCTGGTAACCTTCTCTAACTGCCTGAACTCGGAATCCCTCCTCTCACCTGTGTGTCAGGCCTTGGCCACAGTCTCTGCTCACTTGGAAGTCCTGAGGTCTCTATGATTGGACACGACAGACTTGGAGCAACGGTTGCCAGAACTGCGCCAGCCTGGCTGGGCATTCATTCACTCTGTTTGCCAAAAGGAAGTAGTCCGAGGCTTGGATGGTTTACTTAGATCAGTGTCTGGGAAGCTGCCTTCTGCAGCAGTGGCCGAGGGGTGCTGAGGCTCCCCGTTCCTCTGGGTTTAAGGCCCTGAGTGGGTTGCCTTCAGACAGCAATGTAACTGCAAGGAACGAACTGAATTGTAAGGCACTCTCTTTTACCTTGAGAATTCTGGTGGCAGTGGAGAAGGACACCTTCATGAGCATGTCTCACTTGACAGCAACTCTGGGCCTGAGGTACGTATGTATTTTCCATGTAGTTCCTTACCATTATACGAAAGTCATAGAACCACAGGCACATACACACACACACACACACACACATACCACTGACTAAAAGTTACACACTACGACTCATATTATCCACGTTTTCTTTACTCTTGAAATTGAATGGCCTCCTCAGGACATGCCCTGTGGCCTCTCGGTATGCTCTCCTGAAGGCACGTGCTGGTCTCACAGGCTTTCCACAGTACTTTTATTATTTTAAATATATTCTTAGCTCTCTGGAGCACTTTGGTGTCTGCCCCGTTCTCTGACCCTCTTGTGTTTTACTCTGAGCGAATCGCCAAGCCTGCCTTGGTGTAACTTTGACCGTGTGTTTCAGTGGCTTTTCTCCTTTGTCTCTTCAGCCTGCCTTGTGGAGAATGAGTTAGGACGACATCTGTAATCCGAAGAAAGTGTGTGTACAGCAAAGGCACATGTACAAGGGTCCTAAGGGAAGACAGATGTCACATGATGCAGCGTGAGTGTCTTCTCAACACAGCCCTGCCTGTTACAAACCTGTGGCACCTTAGCAGAGTCTGAGAGGCCTAATTTTTGAGCCCAGTGAAGTTTTTCTTCACTTATAAGTCCATCAGAGTCAAAGTGCAGTGGGGATTTCCGGGTAAAGTGATAGATTAGAAACTAGCTCCATGTGGCCTGGGAATAAAAACGGCCAAGGCAGAGAGCAGAAGCTTGCACCACTGGCCTGGTTTAGGTGTTCCTGGGAGCAGAACCTGGGGCTTCCTGCAATGGCAGGCAGGTACTCTCTCCACAGAGCTGCATCTCCAGCCACAGATGCGCATTCTGAAGAAAGGATGGGCACTGGTGGGACAGCTGGAAAGCACTAAGCAGCAGCAGCCCTGGCTCCCAGCTCCTCAAGACAAAACACATTCTCCTAAGCCCTAAATCCAGTCAGGGCCTGGTGTGACCACAACTCTTCCTGCATGGAGGTCAGCACTGGAGAGGAAAAAAAAAATCCATTTTGCGATTCCCCATATCTTGGTGGTATTTAGCCTGGAGCCATCTTGAAAGGCCCCTGTTGTTTGAGACTACTATTGCCCATTGCCTGGGTTGGAGGTGCAGTAAGAGACACTGAAGGAGAGGGGACACCCTAGACAAAGACATACTGCTAAGTTAGGCCGCGGGTGCTAGGGGGGGTGCAGGGTGTGACGTTTGGTGACCTAGCGTCTAGGTGAGGAGCTGAGGCTATCAAGGGAGGCAGACTGCTCTGAGTCCACAGCCTGTGGAATGCCCAGCTTCCAGAAGTACTGCCTGCTGTGTGTGCTTCACAGCTAGAGGGGCCAGAAGCTCTGAGCTCAGGGCAGCCAGCCCTCAGTTTCTGCTCCTTCCTCTGATCAAGCCCTCCATGCTGGGCACTCAATGCTGGGCACTCAATGCTGAAAGCAAGAGCTGAGACCAGCTGGCAGGTCCTGTGTTCCTTCAGTCCTTATCCTTGAGTATCGGAAGCTGGCGGTAAAGGTAAGAGGTGGCCTGGCTTTGTCTGTCAGGCACTGTAAAAGTCAACTTTTTTTGCAAGAAAAAAAAATGCTATAAAAGTTTTAAATCTGTGATACAGGGAGACTAAAGCTCCTGAGCCTTACAAGGAACAGCGAGCAGCCCCGTGCCACCTCTCTTTCCACGCCTGCTTTGGCACAGGACTTCATCCTCAAAAATTTGTTCCCGGGATTGAAAGGAATGCAGTGGTTCCTACCTGTGTTCTTGAAAGCCGTAAAGTTAGTTGACAGGGAAATAACGACAAATGATAAAGTTCTTAAAGAATGATAAGATGAAGAAGGGGAGGAAAGATGTAAAAGGAAACACTCAAAGCAAACTCTTAGCACTTGGCTTGAGCAGGAAGAACGCCACAGGAACGGCTCTGGGTCCCCAGCGTCGCCAAGCAAGTCACAGGGTCAGCTCAGTAGACTCGGGGACTCTCGGGCACATTCAGTATTCATGTGTGATAGAAGACAACACTGAGAAAATGATGAGGAAAAGCAACGTTCTTTTTTTTTTTTTTTACTAGTTCTTTGAGAGTTTTATACAACATGTTTTAATCATACAACCCCCCCCCCCGAGTCCCCCATCCCCATCCCCACTAACATCCTTAACTTGTTCAAAGATGGGTCAGCCAGAAATGCTGCCCTTTGCATACTAGGTGGAGAGCTTGCTTGAACGAAGGGCAGAAAGTCCTCTGGATTCAATCCTTTTGCACTAGAACCCAGAAACTCTCAGGCCTGGAGGGAAAGACGGCTCTTTCTACCACACCCCCCCCCAACTCAAATTAAATAAATCATAAGAAGAAAGTGTTTCAAAACATCTTTATGACCATTTTCCAGCAACAATCAATTTAAAAAAAAAATCACTTGTAAAATTGCTGCCAATAATACATCAAGGCTTACAATAATCTGGAAATAAATCTCACAAAATATGATGAGGACTTTTATTGAGAAATTCTAACTGGATTTTTTTTTTTTAAAAAAAAAAGCTAAATAAATGGAAGTGCACTGTGGGTTTACAAGTGGGATGGCCTTATAGAAATATCAAACTGCCCAAGGTTGACTTATGAAGTCCATGAAATTCTAGTCAAAGCCCCACAGAGTACTTAATGGGTCTGATTAGCTTTTATCATAAAATCCATATGGAAGAATAAAGGGCCAAGAAGAGTAGGGACAAGGTCTGTGGAAGGAAGGGGGAGGGAGGCTGGCTATGGACCCCAGTTTTATATCATTATACTAATTAGAACAGGGTGGTATCTATGCAGAGATGAACAGGGACATCCCAGACATCCCAGTGAGGCCCCGGCAGCTGCCTCATCTGCATTCATCCCACCAGAGTCTCCTGGAGCTCACTGGGTGTCAACACCAAGGGCAGATGACTCCACACTGGCACAGAGGCATTAGCCATCTTCTCAGGGAAATAAAGTCAAAGAGACCCCTGACACCCTTCCCAGAGTGCATTGCAGGTAGTGTACCAAACTATGTGAGATATACAAGTTCAAGATAGATAGGAGGAACATAACACTGGCTGAGTTCTTAAAGTTGTGCAGATAGGGGATCCCTCCATCCAACCTGCATGACTCCAGTGACACTTGGCCTCTTCTGTGACATCAGTGCTGGCATTTTCTGTACCACCACATTTCCCTGCACTTCCTCGAATTTGCCTTCATTTTTCTGCATTTCACTGCATTTCTGCACCACGTCCACAGGAAGCCTCACAGAGAACCTGTGCATTGTAGCAGCATTCTTTTTTTTTTAAAAAAAGGAGGGATTAGAACACAGTGAGATGCCCACACATGAGCAGACTGAGAGACTGTAGCACATTCCTGCCATAGACTACCACACACAATCCTCTGAGGGTGTTAGAGCTAACTGCCTGCAGGGAGGGAGTGTCTCCAGACAGAAACTTCCAAGTACTGAGAGACAGTTCATGATACCTGAAGAAAAATAGGAAATGTTGTTGAATGACGGTGATCTAGACTATATTGCTGGCATCTGGAACCAGGTTTGTTCTAGGGAGAAATGTGTCTCAAAAATGGATGGAATGGCCTCATTTGTTGGGCTTTGGATGTAAAATTTCTCCTGGCTGTTTGGGAAGGTTGTAGAATCTTTAGGAGGAAGTGAGTCATGGAAGGGGTGGGTCTTCTGGGTTTTATACACCAGTCTCACTTCCTGTTCACTCTCTGCGTCCTGACTATAGATGCAGTGTGACCAGCCTAGCCTCTTCCTCCTGCTCACACCTTCCCTGTCTGTTGCCACAACCTCACACTACAATAGACTGTATCCCCTCAAACCATGAGGGAAAGTACACTTCCTCCTTTGAGTTGCTTCTGTTGGGTAATTTATCACAGCAACAGAAAAGTAGCAAAGACGCCCTCTAAATACAAACCACATCCAACAGTGGACTTTGGAAAAAAACAAAGCTAGTTTTGGTATTAAACTATGATTAGTTTAGGTTGTGAAGTCAAATATATATTCTGTTCTCTCTCTCTCTCTCTCTCTCTCTCTCTCTCTGTGTGTATGTGTGTGTGTGTATGTGTGTGTGTGCACATACACGTATGTACATGCATGTAGTCAAGGTCAACTTTGGATAGCATTCCTCAAGATTCATCTACCTTATTTTTTGAGACAGTGTCTCTTACTGAGACCTGGGGCTCCCTTCCTGGGCTAGGCTGGCCAGCCAGCAAGTTGTAGGGAATCCACCTGTCTCTGGGGCCTCCACAGGATTGTAATTATGAGCACACAGCACCATTCCAAGCCTTCTGTGTGAGTTCTGGGGAACCTAATGCAGGTCCTTGTTGCATGATAAAGACTTTACTTGACCGTCTTAATTGCGTTTAGCTGTCAACTTGACAAAGAATCTGGAGTGACCCAGGAAGGTGAAGGCTCCGTGGAAGTGTGGTCCAGATCAGAGCGGCCTGTAGCCGTGTGTGTTAAGCAGCTAATAACTGATATGAGAGAGTCCAACCCACCGGGAGTATTTTTATCACTAGACAGATGACCATGGGTGTTCTTGCATGACCTCTACTCTGGTTCCCGACTCCAGGTTCCTGCCTTGGTTTTCCTTCATGGTATCTTCTAAGCTGTAAGTCAAATAAACCCCACTTGCCCAATTTGCTTTTTGTCAGTCTTATCCCAGCAACAAAAAGCAACTCAAATGCTGACTGGGTCAGCACCCCTACTTCCAAGGCCTCAACATCTGTACATGTCATACTTAACACATATTACTTCGGTAGTTAAAAACTAATTATTGAGAAGCCTCACCTTTTACTGAGAATCGGTAAATGCAAATCATAGTGCTGAGCAATGTAGGCGAGCCAGTGAGTCGAACGTGTGTGATTAATACGACAGCAACATGCCTTGTCGGCGTGCTCTGTCCTCCTCCTGGCAGAAGGCAACACAGAGCAGACGGTCTGGAGGCAGAGTCTCTAAACCTAAAGTCGCTTTGACCCAGAGAAACGCTCAGTAGTATTTACACAGGAGGGGGAGGTTGTGCGGGTTTCTTTCTCTGTAACAACTTGCAGGAGTAGACTCTCGCCTACTGTTGGGGACATGAGGATTGAACTCAGGTCATCAGGCTTGGCAGAAGGCATCTTTATCCAACAAATTATGCCAGGTCAAGACGAAATGCAGGGAGAAAACAGATGGCTCTGCAGACGGTCTGCTAGATCTGGGGTGCCCTGCCCTTCTCTGGGCATGTGGATGCTGCTAGCACCTTCCTGACACCACATGCCTGGGCCCGATAGAACGATGCCCTATGGCACACGTTATTCCCATCGACTCAAATGCTAGATAGCAAATAGCATTCATTTCTAGAGTCCATTCCTCATGCCACACAGAAGTATAGGAGAGAGGAAAAGAAAATGTGATTGTAGGGTAGATGGATGTTTGGGTAAGTGTGTGTGTGTGTGTGTGTGTGTGTGTGTGTGTGTGTGTGTGTGTGTGTATGTGTGTATACCATATGCCCATACATACTTGTGTATGTGTGTGTGAGCTGCAATCCCAACAGGGCATGAATCACCCATGAGCTACTAGAGAGCAGCACCATTTCTGTTTCAAAGGTAAAGGCACTAATTTGATAAGGAAATTATTCGAGCAAGATAAAGGAAATGGGAAGGGGGGTTCCTGGCTAGAAACTGACCATTGTTAATGGAATTCCCGTCTCACTCCCTGCCGCTGCCTCTGCCTATGAAAACAACAGAACAGATGAAGAATGGCTGAGGCCTTAGCCTTCCAGGACATTCTTACGGCTTGTAAGGAGTGTGGAGATTTTGAATTTATAGTTGACAAAGGGCAAAAGTTTATTCGAATACAAAGTTCATTGTGCACAGGTGTCTGTACAAATGTCCAAGGCTAAAACATGAAGTGTTTATGGAAAAGAGTCATCATAGTGCAAAAATCTCAGCCCCCAAGGGGGGAACAGAACCTTTCTCAGTTCTCAGAGTACATTCTTATCAGCCTCCAGTTGACAAATTCTTGAGTTGACCGAGTATGGCGAGGTGGGGGAAAGGAGAGGGGGGTGTTGAGAGTCGATGGAGTCACGTGATGAATCCCAGGAAATCAGACTCTGGAGACCAGCATCAGGGTGTAGACCTGAGTGTATCGTGCAGTGCATACACTTAGATACAGTGTTTGAGCCAATCCCAAGCCCCTAAATCCTTGGTCAGTCATATCTCACCCCACTGTCACCATGCCTCAAAGAAAGCCCTGCCTGATGAGGTAACTCAGGAGAAGGTGGGGAGTATCATCCCCTGTTAGGACATCAGTGAAGATGGGGGAAGGAGCCACCACCCTGGCCTAGGTTCCTTTTTGCTGTCTCACTGGTATTCCAGGAGCCACCTTAGAGCTAATGCCATGTACATCAGATCAGGACTCTTCAAGGAGTTGCAGGAGCCTGTAGCGCCTTGCTCTTCATCCCACTGTTTCCTTCACAGGGTTGACTTCCATATTCCCCATACCACTCAGAGACCTCGTCCTAGACCACCCAGCAAGCATGGTGCACCACCTCAGCCACCCACCCTTTGCCTATCCAAACTGTACCAAAAACTCAGCGAAGGAACAAGACAAAGTATGATGTAAAACAAACCAACAAAACAAAAACATTGGACAACCAGGTAATTTCAGAAGACAAGAGGTGTCAACAGAATCCAGATGACAGCAGACCGATGGGAGGGACTTAACAGCAGGGAAGCTCGAGCAGCACCCATCATTCTGCAGAATCCCCAAGAAGCTCTACACTGTGGAGTGGCGATGGGGAGGTAGAAGGACATTGTGGGAAGACCTGGCAAGGCTTTGGTCAGAGTCCCAACTCCCTTCACCTATTAAGCACAGACCTGCACCACTGACCTCCAGAAAGATGGAGATTCTGAGGTAGGTCCTGGGTGCCCCAGACATGGAGGAGGTCACAGATGGGAATCAAAATTAAATGGAAATCTTAACACTTAACAGTGGAACATCCAAATGTTCCCTAGTATGATCTTCAGCCATGTGTGTGTCCTCAGAACATACACATAGGGAGCTGTGGGGGAGTGCCTTCCAACTGCCTTTATGGGCACTGAGGGAGGGGCAGCTTCATCAGCTGTAGTTTTGTGATTTGAAGTGTCCTGGGAAGGGGGTGGTAGATGTCACCTGCTCTTCTTTACTTCCCTAGCTCCTCATATCCACAGTGCTTTTCTCTTCCATTTTGACAGTCTCCAGAAGCATCCCTTGTTAGTCACCTTCCTGTCAATCCTGACCACCTTGGAGATTCTGCAGAGCTTGAGTTCCCAGTGGCCAGTTCTACCCCCACTGGCATCGAGATGCACCCTCAAACCTGAACCAAAGGCATTGGCTCTGATGTGCGACTCCACCTATGTTTGATCATCCTTGGGTCCCCGTTAGGACTTCTTTTCTCTACATGGTTCTCACAGGGCTCCCTGATCCTTTGTGGGCTTCTAGTCAACTCTGTGATATTAGGACATCTATATTGCCTTGAACATACGTAGCTTTAAAAAAAATGCAACAAGCAAGCAGAAGCCCTCGGCTTTCCTTGGGCAGGAGACCAGTTTTCAAGACTTGATGGTGTCACCAGCTCTGTTCCCACCTGTGCTTCATGGCTGGGTGTCTCTACTCCCAGTCAGTTTCCCAGGCTCACCTCAGTTATCATCATCACCATCATCGTCGTCGTCGTCGTCGTCGTCATCGTCATCATCATCATCATCATCATCATCATCATCATTTTTATTTGAAAAGCAGGGACCAACTCTTCACAGACAGGATGTGATACTTCTCAGAAGCCTGGATTCCCCTTTCCTATATGCAAAACAACAGATGAGCCCAGCTATCTCTGGAATTGAGTCATCCACTTCATGGGTTCTCTGCTTATGGGCCATAAGCCCCAGATTAGTTTCCCCCCAATGTTTTGCTGTTCTGGCAGGCACTCAATGTAAGTTTAAATAATTGTTATGGGTACAAAGTTATTTGGATATGTGCTATTTCCTTCAGCTCTTCTTTCCATATGCATATCTAATTTGTTAAACAAAGCTTTGGTTAGCATATTCATCAAATATGTTAAAGTGTCTTTTTAAAAATTTTAAAGCTCCTCTAAACCATAGGAAATGCTGCTCTCAAGGGGGCAGGGACTGAAGACGCAGCAGAAGCTTCCCTTGGTTTCCTTATTGGCCCGAGCATCCCTTACTCAGAGCATCCCTGGCTGTCCTGCTGGGGTGACTGAAGACTAACTTCTAGTCTTAGCCTCAAGGGTCCTTAGATCTCAGAGCCCAGCCCATGGACATGGTATCTGTGGACCAACTGATTTCGCTCAAAAGAGAAGCCACAGGAGTTATTTAGTTGAACACGGAAACAAATGGTAAATGGCTCTTACTTCCCTTTACCCAAACTGGTCCTTCAAGTGGTACAAGTCAGGCATGGCCCACACAGCTCTGGAACATGAAAATGTCAAGGTATTCTTGCTAGGACCTGGTGCAGTTATCCATTTTGAAGATGGACACATCCTGATTTTAAGCCCCACTCTTGGGCTCTGTGTCTATTCCGATTCCGACCTCCTTCTCCTCCAGTCCCTTCCTGGCTCATTCTCTGCCTTTCTCCCTGGCTTCTCCATCCATTCGCACCCTCTGATGAAGACTGAGTTTGAGAGATGGATGGTCTAGTGTCTATCTGTCATCGGTGACTTTGGACAGACCTGGAAGCTGTGCTAGAGCCACAAGGAAGGCAATGTGGTCTCTGCAGTAACCTTACTAAGGCAAGTACAAAAACTCAAAACAAAACACTCAAAGAACCGTTTGGTTTAAGACATAGCAGGTGCCAATCCCAGCGCGCGCAAATGAAAACCCAGTGGGCATCAGTCTGAGAGGCCTGAGAGAGCAAGAACTTTCTGCCCAGTATTTCAAAACGATGCATTGTTTGCAATTCACTGGCTTCAATTTGTTCTCTGTAAACTTCATTTTGGCAGCGTGAGTTTGTCTAGCCTTGTAAACTGCCTGTCTCTATAACCACAGGGAAACTTAGAATAAACAGAACACATGGCTTTGCTCCGTGCAGAAGAAATGGTCCACTCAGATGCTCCAACCTAAAGCTCCGTCACTCACAGAACCTGCTCAGCTAGATAAACCAATGAAGAAAACTCGAGCACTGGGCAGCTTGGAGCTCCCGGCACTGGACAGGAAGTTTTGTGACTCTTTTTCCCAGGCCACAGCCAGCTGCTCAGAACACATAAATTGACTGGTGGTTTGGGGTTACATAGACGGTCTTGAAAATCGGATTCAGTTTGTGCAATGGACCACATGGCCATTTCGCCTCTCTTGCCCTCTCCACAATACCCCCTTTTCTCCACATTCTTCACACCATTGGAAATGGGCGGGTGTGAAGGCCAGCGTATGAGGGTGGGCCTCATGTGGCCATGGACTAGGACCAGCTGGGAGATTTTCCAGGGCTATGATCTGGGCGCGGCACCACCCCTAGGAGCAAACTGGAGACAGGGTCTGTCCTGACCCCACAGGGTCACAGGGAAGAGCGGAATGCGGGCTGATAGAGATCCTGAGGACTTTGAAAGTCTACACACTTTCATTTCTTTCCCTCTTCTACACCACAAATCTGCCAGAAGTCTTAGTTCTGCATTGTGTTCCTTTCTGTCACCGAGCAGGGCAGTTCTGCATGTGTTTGCTGACTCTGTAGCCAGCTTAGGAGAGGTATGGGTTACCAGACTTGGTAGACAAAAAAAGAAACCGCAATAATCTCATGTGTATGTCCTCAGGAAACACTCATGGCACTGCCAGCAAGTGGGGGGTGCCTTCTAGACTGCTTTTATAGGGCTAACCTCAGATGTCCACAGAGGCCTGATGTGTCAGACCCTTACTAGATCCTGCGTTCTGAACTCGAATTGCCTAGAAGACCATAACCACTGAGCCATCCCTCTACCTCCTTCCCCCAGCACCTAAAACAAGCATGAATATTGGTGCCATCTCCTTTATCTATTTCCCTTCCTGGTGTCCTTCTCCATCACCTAGATTATAAAGTCACAAGAAGAACACTTAGAATACAAGAGGGATCTAACAACTGTCAGTTGAATCAACCACTTGGCAAATCCTGGCGTGTTCCACCCACTTTCAGACCAGAGCAAGTGTCTTTGTTCAGGCCACTGAAGGATATGCTGTAGTGTACAGCCTGTGCTTTGGGGGTTTGGAACCGACACACAAGTTGGGTCTCAAGGCTGAGGTCTAGCCTAGAGTACAGTCCAAGATCCAGACTGTGCAACCGTCATTGTGTAATGAAAACACAGCTCCCCCAGGACTCCTATTGTTAACCACACCCCTCTTTATGGGTCTTCGCCTTGGAAAAATCCTCCCCAGACAGAGTTGATGCAAAGCCACCAGAATTGAGGTCATGGCATAGCCTCTGTCATACTGGTCTGGCAAAGGCTAAAGGAGGGCATTCTGAGGGTTAGCCAAGCGCAGGCAAGCACAAACACCACAGAGGAGAGGAGGGTTCACTGGTTAGTCCTAAAGGGCAATTTGACAATTGGTAGGAACATTTATCTAAACCTGGACATATTTCAGCAATAAAGTTCTACTTTTGGACATTTGTTCTACAGGATCCGCAAGGGCAGGCAAAATGCTCATGGTGAGAAGATTCTGATCCTGAGCCTGGGGCATGCATCGGATAGCTTAAGTCTAACTCAACATTGTAGAAACCATGCTTAAGGCCTAGTGTGTTCTCTCAGGGACTTGCTGAGGGCTGGTGGGAGCCCAGTAATGCTTTCTTCTGTTTATTCAGGTTTTTTTGCTGTTTTTCACAAGAACACGTTTAACAGGGAAAGTAAGAGGAATAATAATATTAAAGGAGCTTGCTCTTCTCAGACTCCAGAGGGAAGTGAGGATGATGGTTAGGATAATGGCAGTAGTGATGATTGTGATCGTGACGGTGTGGATGACAGTGACTATGATGTGTGGAAGGGGAGGAAGGAGATGACCATGACAACGATGATGACCATGATGGTGATCATGCTAGAGATGACAGTGATGATGTCGCTGCCGCCACTGCCACCGCCAATGACGATGACAATGATTGCAGTTGTGGTGGCGATAGTGCTGGCGATGGCAGTTATGATGGTGAGGATGTTGGTAATGGTGACGATGCTGCTGATGGTGGTGATGATGATAGTGGTGATGACAACTGTGATGTTGATGACTTCAATGGTGACGGTGATCCCGGTGATGACAGTGCTAGTAACTAAGAAGATGGTGATGATGGTGGTGACTGACTGTGATGAGGATGGCGATGGGAACTATGGTGCCAATGACCAGAGAGGTGATATATAGATATAGTGATAGTTAATGTCTGTGCAGAGAGTAACTCAGGTCCTGTCTGCCCAAAATGGCACCTGTAATCTCAGCATCATTACCAAGGATGCCTCTCTCTCCCCCTGGCATCCTGGTACCCTTCCTATGTCCGATGGGTCTAAGTCCCCTCCTGCAGTTCTTCAGATACATACTCCAGTGGCCTCGGCCTATGGTGCGAGGGCCCACCCTGCCTTAGCCTGTGGCTGAGGGCTGGGATTCGCAGCAGGAGTCAGAATCTCCAAACAATGAGACCGTAGAAAATAAGAGAGCAGTTTAGAGGCTCTTCTTGCTTTCCTTACATAGGGTTGGTGAGATTGACCACAAAGCGAGCAGCAAACAGACCCACCTCTGAAACCTGCATCCTATATCCAGATCATGGGCTGTTCTAGGAAAACTAGCCAGGTTTGAAGGCAGTTGCAGGTCAGACCCTGTGTCCCCTGCATTGCGCCAAAGGCTGGTGAAGCTGCCTGCTACGGCTTGTTGAGCCCGTAGTTGAGAGGGCCCATACTTTTCCTCCCTGATGAATCACGACTGTTAGAGATGGATTTGAAGGGATTGTTTTTGCCAGGTGGAGGAGCCACCTGATCCTCAAGGAAAAGCGCTGATCTTAAAGCATGCACCTGGGGATATTGCGACCGGGTCATGATGGCACCCAGCCAGCACCTGGGGGAAGCAGTGCCTGAATGGTGTTCACGGACTGCTGAGGTGATGTTGTCCTCAGCCCAACTGTCTGTGACTGTGACACGGCTAAAGGTGCCTCCCCTAGAGGAGACTGGGCTGTAGTTTACAGGAAACACCAGTGTGGGCTTTATAAGCCCTGGAATCTGTCTCCTGTTCAACTCCTGGGACAGAAGGGAATTGGTTCTGTAGTCATGTCTACACATTAATGATGAACGATGAGAGTGAACTGTGTGTGTGCTGTCTGTATCGCTGAGTGGGAGAGGCTGTGCTGCTGTCCCTAATGAGAACGGCTGTCCCGACATATTCAGCGGCAGTAAGAAGGAAGAGGGCATCCTTTGTGTTTCTCTTATAGGTCTCTTCTGTCACTTACAGTGCGCTAGTGAGTGTAGCGATAGCCAAGGCATGGGTGGGTAAGGAAAGGGTGGCATGTATTCACAGCTGAATACTACTCAGCCCTAAAAAAGAATGCACCCTCACCTGGACACAGCTACCTTAAGCAAAATAAAGACGAGGACGCACAGACACACACCACACTGCAGAGTCCCACGTATGCATACGATCGAACGCTGCTGGTCTAACAGAAGAACAGACTAGAGTAGTGGGTGTCAGAAGCTGAGTGGGCATGGGCAAAGTTGCCCGGTGCATAAAGAGCAAGCACAACCGCCAATGCCCCAAGACTGTAGGGCGACCATACTTTGTAATCGCTGATTGTGCATTTCTAAGGAATTTCTCCAGGAGAAAAAAAACATTTGAATGTTCCAGCTAGAAAATAAGAAAAGAAGTTTCATGTGATGGGTACGTATAATGGCTGGAACTGTTCGTGTCATGCTACTGTGTGTATAAAAATGGTACATCACGTCCCACGAGCCTGCGCAATTACATGTCAATTTAAAAAAAAAATCACATACACAAAACTAAAAAAGGGAAGCAGCTCCCATAAAGACAGAGTACAGGGTTGTGGTCTTCAGGGAGCATACCCTTCACCCTTGGTGAGAGCGCTCCGGCCTTCTGGCTGATGTGTATGGCTCCTTACTTCTGAAAGCCCTTCCTCCACCCTTCTCTGACCTTTCCCCTTGCTGACATCAGCAGGTGTGTTTTCTATTAGACTCTCTGGATGCTCAGCTTCCCTCCATATGCAAACACATCCATCACACCTCTCCCAACCAGCAACACAGAGGACTCCTACAGAAAGAGAGGGAGACAAAGTTCAGCCACGCCAGGGACCCACCAAAGAGAACCACCTTCCCAGGGGGACTCTGCAAGGAAGCCACTCCTGTGACTCTTCAGCATCCTCGCTGCCTCTCCCGGCTGTGAGAGCTGCAGGAAAAGCTAGCCCTCTGATTCTTCCTGATCGTCTGCTGTGAGTAAGCTCATCTCTTCCTTCATAGGGCTACCTCTCCCTGGCCCTGGAAAAGCTTCTCACCAACTCGTGTCTTGACTGAGGACCCCAGCCCTACACAGCATCTACCTATGATGCTCTGTCATCCTCTAGCATGGGCTCAACCACAGACTCTGGGCAGTGCTGGCAAAAATGACCCTGGGAGGGTTCCTGCATCCTGGGGAATCTAATATTCAGTGGTGTAGAACCTTCATTTCCTACCATCCATGCGTCTGCACATTCCTTAGCCCCAAGTGTTCACAGTCCCAACCTGGGATTCTGCCCCAGAAACCCAAATCCATTTGCACCACACCAGCCTTCTCCTGGCCCACAGCCCCAGGATGCGGTCCTTTCTCTGCCCCACCTGTGTCTGCCGCCAAGAATTCTGCGGCAGCCTCCTCCTCCCCTAACGCCCTCCAGCCCACACATCTTTGAACTTTTATGGAATTTGCATCTGTGACAAATTACTTGCTCTTTAATTACATTCTGTCACATTATTCCTGTTGAACTTGGCTGAGAGGCATGCTCTCCTCCACGGCAGACACATCTTTGTTGTGCTTTGCCCAGAGCCGGACAGAACCCTCGGACTTAGGTCATCTGAGTGCCTCCCAGCTTGTGCATGAGGGTAACTCCTATGTTTTCCCAAGTCAATCTTTTTTTTTTCTCTTCACTTAAATGAATTCTTTGTTTAAGGGAATTTTTATCACCTCCTGAAATGGAACACTGGTGCTGTTTGCCCTCAGTAGAATCGGGCTATAAAAATAAATTCCATGTAAACAGAGGAACGCTGTTGAATCCCACCTCTGTACATCTGTGCCCTGTATCGGAGCCGCCTGGACTTGGATGCTCCAAGTGTTACGGATACACTCAAGAGTGACTAAGAGTAATAGAGAACTCTGGCTCTTTCCAGAAGGGTTGGAAAATAAGTTTAAAAAGAGCCCATCCCTCTGCACCGAGTTCAAATCTGCTAATCAAAAGTCTGGAGATGACCTAAAAAGCAGTCTTTAGCCTGACATCAGGACCTGTGCAGGCTCCGATACCTGCTGACTGTGCCGTTTCATTTAAATAAATTGACTGATTTTCAAGCAACAAGTTCAAAGTGTTGTCTCAGGGGAGCCATACAATTGTTATCCTGTGCCGTGGTTTGAAAGTGGGATGTGACCAACAAGCTCAGAGGCTTGAACCCTCGGTCCCCCGCTGGTGACACTGCTTTGGGGGAGGGGCAGAAGTGGGTCATTGTGCATGGGATCTAAACGTTGTGTTTACCTCCACCTCTGACTCTTCTTTCATGGCTCCCTCTGATTCTCTGCCTTGTAAGGAGCCTCAGTCCACTGCCTTCAGCAAGCATGGATCATCCATTACTACACGTATGCACGCATGCACGCACACATCACGCACCACGCATCACAAATCATACACTCACATGCGCTGTTTGCATCATAGCAGACTGCTCTCTCTGGAAAAGCAGTGAAAATAAATCCATCCTCCCTTAAGTTGCTTCTGTCGGGCATTTTGGTCACAAAGATGTGAAAAGAAACTGTTTTACATCCTTTCCAGCAGAGCGAACAGAGCTGCTGCGGGATAAAGTGACCCCCGAAGCAAGCGGTAGGTGGCTAGGTGGGATCCGGTGAGGAGAAAAAGAATTCTTCCAAGTCCGAAGAACAGAGAGCCTAATTATGAGACTGTCTCAGGTTAGAGGAACCAAAAAGCTTAACACAGGCCACCACGGTAGTCTTAGTGTCCACAGCATGAGGAGGCAGCTGCCACCCTTGCGGGAGAAGGACCAGGCGGAACCGGGAATCCCGAATCGAGATTGTCTCTAAGAAGCAGGAGTCAGGGTGGGCTTCAGTGGGAGAAGCCGCCCCATGGAAGAAAGGAGATGTCATTGCTGTGGGTCACCTACCCCACAAGCTGGGCTTCACATCAATCTCAGCAGCAGAGGCCAAAATCATCATATCTGTAGGCTCGGAGCCCACAGGGGCCAGAGCTCTAAGATGTAGAGAAACTTGGGAGAGAAGGAAGAGGGATGCCTCAGGCCACCAGGCACAGCTCCTCCTGGTGGTCCGACTCCGGGGTCTTCTTGGGCATAGCTGTGGTTGATTTTTCTGTATTTTACAGGAAAACGGAATTAGGGCATTTTTGGTCCATTCCAAGAATGGCTGGCTCTTTCTGCTTCCCAGTAACCTGATGTACCAAAGGTGATCTTGCTGCCGCTTAGATTGTCACTGGAAATCGAGAGGAAATGCTCTGGGGTGGGAAGATAAAAGGGGCAACATGTTTTTTTCTTTTTTTATGGATTGAAAACAGGTCATAAGTCTGCGGCCTGGGAACAAGGCTCTGCTCCATTCCTGTTTGCATTCCTAGGAATGGGCCAGGACTCCTACTGGGTGGTGGGTACATTTAAGAGGCTGGGGTCTCAGAATTGGACCCTCCTTCTTGGCTAAAGCTTCCAGCTCCATGGGAGCACAAGGCAGAGAGCCACGGGACCACACACGAGATGGATTGGATATCACAGGCTGTTTTCTTGATGGGGGTGGGTGATGTGTAAGCCCAGGAGCATAGAGCGGGTGATAAGAACAGGGCTCAATTCTCTGCAGTGTGGTGGGTAAACCAGGGAGGTTCAGATGTACCTAAAGGGAAATGAAAACAGGCTGTTTCTGTTGTGGGCTGGGGTCCGGAGCCATCGGGTGATAAAGGACACCAGGCAGTCGTAAGATAGGGTCCCCATCCCAGCCAGCCCAGGGCTTTGGGTGAGTCTCATGGCAATAGTTTGAAGGGTGAATTTTCATAGAATTCTCTCGAAACCTGGAACCTGGGCTGACTGGCTGCAGGTACAGTGGATGTCTGGGAAGGAGCCCATCCTGTGTGACCCTGTGGTGAGGGGCAGCAGCTGAGGCTGTTAGACAGAGCGGGCATGGCAGAGCAGAGGGCCAGTCTGGTCCTAGTGTTTCCCTAGAAGTGGGAGCCCGGTCAAACCCTCCCCCCCCTATTTCCCAAGCACAGGGAACAAGGAGGCAGGCCCACTGCCTTCCCTGCCTAGGAAAAAGAATACACATTGGTTCACTCTAGCTAAAAATCCAATGTGGAAAGGGGGACTGGAAAGATGGCTCATGCTGAGGGCCCAAGTTTGTTTTCCAGCACCTATGTAGGGAGGCTCACAACCACCTGTGAGTCCAGCTTTGGGGGATCTAGCGCCCTCTTCTGCCTTCCAGGAGCACTGCACCCACGTATACATAACAGGGCACACATACACATAATTAAAAATGAAATATGTCTTTTAAATATCCCAAAAGAAACTCTCTTTCCTTCTACTTTGTTTTTCTTTGTAGGCATTTTTAGGTGGAAAGCAGATCTGTGTCTAGACCTTCTTGTATTCAGCTGCAACAGATTTCCTCAGGTCAAGGATGCCTACATTCCTTTATAAAAATCTAACCTATACTATTTTCAAAGAAAAAAGACATCAGAAAAGAATAGTGTTGACATTCTGTCTAAACTCCACCCCCACAGATACCTGGCAGCAGCCAGGTATGCTCCTATGCATGGTTACCTGGCAACAGCCAGGTAGGCCTGGCCCTATAAAAGGGGCTGCTTGCCCCCTCCTCTCTCTCTTATTCCTGCTTCTCTCCCTTGCCTCTTGCCCCCTTGTGTCCCCTTTCTCCCCATTCCCTTCCCCCTCACTCCATGTGGTCATGTCTGGCTCCTACTTCTCTACTCTCTCCTTCTCTCTGCCTTTCTCTGCCTCTGCTACCCTCTTAACTCCCCTCCCCATGCCCTAAATAAACTCTATTCTATACTGTACCAGTGTGTGTCTGATCCCTCACGGGGAAGGGATTCCTTGGCATGGGCCCACTGAGGCACCACCTTCCCCCACACCCCACCAGAACATATTCTTATAGCTCTTTCTCTTTTTATGATCACAGCAAACAGAGAATTTGAAATCTATCATTTGTTTGTATATCCTTCCAGGGCAAGGACTATTTTTCACCATATTGTCTGTGTCTTCTGGAGATGGGTCAGCCATGAGGTGGTCCCAGGATCCGTGCAGCTCCCAAGGGCTTCCAAAGTGGTTCTAGACCCTGAGGACACCGGTCCCGTGGCTGTGGTTACTGTTAGTTCCCTGATATGTTTGTCACTGTGAGCAAACTTAGCCTGAGCTGCCCTCTGGGCATCACCCAGCTCTGGGTCTCTCCACCTTGGAAAAACAGACGGGGCTTAAGGTATGATCCTCGGACTGTGGGCAATGACTGTTGTATCTCATGAGTGGAATTCTCAGACCCCCCTCAGAGTGAAAAAGTGTTAAAGAGTCTGAAGAAACCACCAGTGCTTAGACTTACATGGCCCATTAGATATGGCATCCCTTCTGTAAGCCACTGGGGGATTTCCTGGAAACATCCAGTTCTTGGGAACTCTGGCGAGTTTATCATGCTTGCAAAGCCGATATCAATGAATGAAGTGCTCATCTCAGGCCTCTGCAGAAAAATGGATTGGAAATATTTGTGGGGAGGGCAGATGATGTTCCAGATAGCAAAGAAGCCTCTGGAATTTCTCTGTGGATCTTCATCCTGGCGAAGACCCCTGAACAAAATGTGTGCTTTGCACTTTAAAACCGAATTGGTTTGTGTGTCTGGGGAGAGGAGAGGCAGCTTTCAGGGAAGGAATAGTTCCCACTGTCTCTCAGGCCGAAGGGACAAAGGAAGGCCATTTGCAATTTGAACAGGCGCTTTGAAAGGATGTCTTTTAGACTCTGCGATTGGAGGGGCTCCTACACTCTCAGGCTGCCCCTCCATTTGCATTTTAGCTGTGGTTTTTTTTTCCCTTTGGCAAGGCCATTGTGGACAGGAAAGCCTCTGCCCTTGTGCACAGTGCCTGGGCAGCTGGGCTCCCGGTCCCATTGTGGGCAGGTGCTCCTGGGGGACATCGGTCCTCTCAGGGCTCTTGTTTCAGTTGTTCTTGGTGTGTCCGCATCCCCCTCTCTTTTGAAAGAACTGTGCACATTAGTTAGATCGTGAACTAGGAAGCAGAATGCCCCACCATTCCCTGACTTACTCAGGATTTATGTGGAAGTGAAATTGGGCATATCCATTTGGCGGGCATCTCCTATAGAGAGAAAACTAAGGCATCAGAAAGCTTTGGCCAACCCTGTAAGTCAGGCCCTGCAAACACCACCTAGTGAGGCATCACTGATTCAAGGAGGGATTCTCAACTACAGTCCCTGTGATGCTGAATCAGGGGCCTTCAACACTGTTCCATTTGCACGGAGCTGGAGGGAGGGGCCTCACCAGCATGCAGGCTCTTCCCACTGACAGAAGGCATGCTAGGAAACAATGTACACATATGAGGAGACAGGATGAATGTGAGCCACAGTGGAGTGCAACCTTCAGTTCCAGTGCTGAGGAGCAGCCAGGAGCAGAAGGGTTCCTGGGGCCCATTGACTGGCCTGACTGAATCAGCAAGCTTCAGCCCAGTGAGAGACCCTGTCTCAAAACCCAAAGCAGATGACACCTAAGAAAGACACTGAACCTTGACCTATGGCCTTGATATCTCGCACACCCACAATCTGCATGTATACAAACACACATATGATCACATATCCACATATTCACACATATCAACATGCATGTACACACATGCACAAAGGCACCTGCACATGTAATATGCACACACATACACACATATACATAAATAGACACATAGATGCATTTGCACATAGACACATAGACACATGTATAATACATAAATATATGCACAATAGACACATACATATAAATATATAAACACACACATGCACATACATACCCATATACTTGTGTATGCACACATACATATATAAACATGTACAAACTCAGACACACACATACGTGCATATACATGGATAGATACATTATGTACACACATGCATAGACACATTTGAATACACACATAGACTCATACACAGACATGCACACATACACATAGATACACACACACACACACACACACACACACACACCAGCAACCCCCACACCCCACACAGAGAAGCAATAGCTAAAGCTTAGAAAAGAGGCAGGAAGAAACTGCATGTCCTTTCAGTACCACTCTGAAACTGTCAAACAATCTGACAAGGCCATCTAAGGCCCATGTGAAGTGCTAAGAGAATTTTTAAAAATTGATTTAATAGAAGCAGTATGGGGTCAGACCATGCAGATGAGTGATAAGTCGCGAAGCATTTCTGTCCGGTAGAAATGCTAATCAAGCACACATGTTACTAATTAACTGATTAGCTTTTGGTCCCATGCTGTTGCTAACTTTGTTTCTGGCTGTCTGAGCCCAGCATTCTTTCCCCCACTGATCACACACTCCCCTCTTGTTTGAACTGACCTCCATTCTAGCTCCCTGCGAACAGGCTGAGCACATCTTCTGAACACATACACTGTATATTTATGAGTTCTGCTTTATAAAGCCTAGAAAATTCTACTCTGAAAGCCGTCTGGTAACAGTTTTAGAAAATAGTGATTGTCTGTGGGCAAGATTTACAGCTACAGAGAAAGGTCCCTCGTATATATGCCAAGTGTCCTGTGATGTGGAAAACGGGAGGGGAGGGGGGATGGTATAACATCAGACCCCAGGATTTTACAGCATTAGTAGTAATTGGCCAGCTATCCCCTCCTGGCAGAGCCATCACAGCATGAATTCTGTGTACCATACCCCAAAGCACTTTTCAGACAGCTTTTCCATTCCTTCAACAGCTCCGAGGTCATAGCTGGTCCTCTCATCCTTCACAGGGTCATGCATCCAGACCTCTGAGTTGTGTCCTTCTAGAAGCAAGACCGGACAACGAGAAGAGAGACAGCTCCCTGAGTGGCCCACTGCAGACACTGTCTGTGTATAACAATCAGCTTTTCTTTTTCCTGGAAAACTTAACTGGCGTGTAGTGGCCGTCGTGAGCAGAGACTTCTGGGGAATACTTGCTCTAAAAAGCAGACTCTCGCAAGGCACTGAGGGCCTTGAGAACCTTCCAGGCTCCTTGGTTTGTCTGTCATACTGTGTTACTTACAGGGCCAAGGAAAGTCAAGGTGTTCGTGGGTCAAGCCGAGCCTCCTAAATGCAAACTTCCTAAAGTTCCCCTGGAGATATCTGGAATGTTCTCTGTACAAAGCATTAGCTGCTTCCCAGCTCATGCATCTTGTGATAATGAAGGCTATCTTTCCCTCCTAACTACTTTAGAAGAGAGGGAGAGGGCAGGACCCAGCACCTCCCTGGAGACGGATGGTGACTCCAGCCAGCCTAGGTGGCGAGAGAGCCATTGCATAGTGAATTGCCTGTTTGACTGGCCAGTCTTTTCCAAACATGTCAACCCCATGTGCCACATACCAGGAACTACCTGACTATCAAGAAATATGCCTTTAATCCCAGCACGTGGGAGGCAGAGGCAGGTGGATTTC
>NW_022196896.1:116088828-116092139 GCF_008632895.1 Mastomys coucha
ACGGCAAGGGCTACACAGAGAAACCCTGTCTCAAACAAAAACAAAAACAAAAACAAAAAAACAAAAAACAAACAAACAAACAAATAAATATCTTCAGATGAAGGAATTATGAATTTGGAAACTCTAGCTTAAATAGAGCATGCTCTCAGAGAAAGAGATTGATGACTGATCGGTGCTACTTTATGGATTTATTATTAGATATGGAATAATGGGGGGAGCAAGAGTCAGGGTGAGAGCTGAGAACTAGAGACCACTCTGGGGCGGAAGGCTGCCCAAGGACTCACTGTGCCTCTTTTCTGTCAGGAATCGGGTAGAGGAGAGGCAGCCTTAGGCGGGACGATGAAGGCAGAAAGGAAAGATACAAAGAGTTATAAGTTTTATCAAATACCTTAGTTTCACATAAAATTTTGCTATTTCTGGTTTTTTTATGGTTACATCTCCATTATACACACATTCACACACATGCCTGCACATATCTGCACACACATGCAAGTTGCTTCTATAGTATTTGATGGTCAATTCTCTCTCTCTCTCTCTCTCTCTCTCTCTCTCTCTCTCTCTCTCTCACACACACACACACACACACACACTGACCCACACAAATGCACACAGAGCCTACATATCTTTGCAATGGTCCTTATGACAGAGGCACTGAAGTCAACGCTCTTCAGATGACTCCATCCTTCAATGATATCGTACACTTTAACCATCACTCCTGCCTTGGACATTCAGCCCGCAGAAGGTACTGAAATGAAGAGAAATCCACAAATCGAATCCCAAAGCTGAAGCCTCCATCCAGAGGACTGGCCACAGTTTAGGAAGGTGAATCAAGGACTATCTTCTTGTGTAGATCTAGAAACATGAATTCATTTAATCAAGTGCAGCAAAGGATGGAAAAGGTGTCTCTAAAGCCAGGTCAAATAGGACTTCCTCTCTCAGCATGAGAGCATCTTTATCTTCTTTCTCCCTTTAAGGATCTCAGGGTTGGTAGACAAAACGCCACCCAGATGGCATTGACCTTGTTCATAACTGCATAAAGAGCATTTATAAGACCATGAATCTTGTTAAGTGTACCTAGTCGGACTTTTTGCAAATTTGGCCTTTAAGAACTTTATGAAGAGGTTGGAGAGACAGCTTGCTGGTTAAGAGCACATATGGATCTTGCAGAAGGCCTGAGTTCAATTTCCTGCACTCATTTCATGTGGCTGACACTTGTGCCTTTGACTCCAGCTTCAGGGAGACCTGCTGCCCTCTACTGGCTTCATTGAGCACAGCACTCATTGTGCACAGACACACATCATTTATTACAATTAGAAAGGAAGTCTTTAATAATCTTTTTTTTTTAAAGTAGTGAAGAAAAGCAGCATAGAAACCTCATAGAAACTTCTGGAGTGCTTTTCCTCAGGTGTATCTAATTTGAGGCTGGGGAACAAGTAGGAAGATGCTGACCAAATATTTTTTCCAGAAGCACAGGAGATGAACTTCTTCCTGGCTCAAGGCTAGCTGCTGAGGGACCTGGCTCTGCTCCCTCCCATGCCATGCCTGACTATGCTTTGAACCCACGCTAAGACAGGATGCTCAAAGGAAGAACAGATATGTTCCTGGGTGGAGAAGCTTAATGCCTGAGATTATCAGGCCAAACCCAGCAGACAGCAAAGTTGTCCCGAACAAAGAGGAGTGTTGGAGTGGGGGAAAAAACAACTACCGTGTAAGGGCAATTTCTGTAATCGTGGGTGTTGATTCCCTGGCTCAACAACTGCATCGGTTACTTGTCTAATCACTGTGGCCAAATACTCAACCAGAAGTTAGAGAATGAGGGAGTGAGGAGGCACTTGCTGTGGCTTATGGTTCAAAGGATAGTCAGGCATGGTAGGAGAGCCATAGAGGTGGCTGGCCACATTGTATACACAGTCGGGAAGTAGGTAAAGCCGATTGCTGATACGTTTTTCTGCTAGGCTTTTCTTCTATCTTATCTTCAGCTTGGGATTCCAGGCCACGGGATGGGGCCAGCCACATTTAAAGTGGGTCTTCCTACCTCAGCTAACTCCATCTAGAAAGTCTCTTGCTATAAAAGTGTCAGGAAAATCTATCTCCTTGGTGATTCCAGGTCCTAACAAGTTGACAATGAATATTAACTACCACAGTGACCGGGAGCAGGATGCACAGAACCCAGGAAGTGACAGGCCAAATCCTCATCCCTCAGTGTTCATGGGGTCACCTCTGAAATCCAGAGGAGAAATGGGTCAGCCATGAGCAAAGGCAGAGGGGACTTTAGAGTAGCAGCTGCCCTGTGAGTGGAGGGGTCTGAGTTCCTGGACCACTAATGTGCAAAGAGAAGAGTAAGGGGTGGAGCTTGCAGCCATGACGCCAGTAGTCCTGCGGCATGTGAAGTGGGGCTTTCACCCCTGTGAGACTCATGGAGCCATGAGTAATGGAAAGTGTGTCTCAGCTGTCAAAATAAATGAATAAAATGTATTTTATGGGGTGTTATTTTTAGTTTTATATGGCCAGATGTTTCAGCTGTACACCGCCTTGTGTGCCTATATTTCCTAGACGAGTCACCGGCTCTGTTTTTCTTACTGAAGAGAAATATCAAGTCTGCCGTCCCTCTGTTATCCAGATGCTGCCTTTCTACCTGGTAGGACCCCGGTAAGGAAAAAAGAGGGACAGTGAGACGCTGAACAATACAGATATCCAAAGCCCCTGGTCTTTACCCGTGGGGTCTTGCTCAGAATCTGCGTTTCAGTCAGGCAAAACTTTAATGAAGTTCGGTTGTTTGGTTTGCTAATCCAGAACAGCACAGCCATGTCTGCTGTTAAACTCTGTAGTGCAGACGGGGAACCATTAATCAGAAGGATCAAGTCACAGAGGGCCAGGAAAAGAAACTTGAGAGGCTGCTGTTACAGGATCACCAGGAGAAGTTGAGAAGGACGCAGGATCTCTGGGAAGTGAGGCAGCCAGGGATCCGCAGCCATTATTCCATTACAACCTTGTAGAGCACTAGAAAGAACTCCACTATAGTAAAACAGTCCATTTCCTCTGAATTGAGGGCCTCCTGAGGTGTGGTCCCCTGAGCCATCACTCCTCTTCCCTCCCCGGCCAATCGGCTTCCTTGATACTCTTGGGTCCCTCCTAATATGTGCAGAGTTGGAGCATCCCTTTATAGCTACCACCTTACAATCTTCTTCTCTCCCAGGTCAACTGTAAACCCCAAGGACCCTTTCTTTACAAGATTTTATAAAGATGGGGAGGAGGGGAGAGAGAGAGAGAGAGAGAGAGAGGAAGGGGAAGGGGAAGGGGTAGAGGGAGAG
>NW_022196896.1:116093390-116167024 GCF_008632895.1 Mastomys coucha
AAAAAAAAAAAACCAAGCAAGCACACACATGTATGGAAGTTACTAAGTAAGTGTGTGGTCTTTGATTGTGGCTCCTGCCTGGCAAATTGGAGAGGAATGGACCAATTATCCTATAGTTCATGTGAACTCTGTTTCTCAGCCTAATTTTGGAGGGCCATCATTCCTCCTCAGTCAGAGCTATACTTGTGGCTGTTGGGGCAGATGGGTCTAGCGAGCATGATGCTATGTGGAAGTAGCTTATAGTCGGGTGGGAGACATGGGGAGGAGACATTTGTGATGAGTGATGGAAAGCCTTTCCCTTGCCTTCCAGTCATTCACTGGCGGCACATCTGCCATGTGCAAGCTTCATGTTGAACAAGAAGACACAAGCGTTGACATTCTAGCCTGGGATCTGTGGAGCCCCACAGACTAAGCATGCAGAAGAACAGGCATACGTGCATGCAAATGGACAGTGAACCTGCTGCAGTCTTGTTTTGTTTTGTTTTTCCCACATGGGTCACTCCATGAACAGTGGTGGCTTTTCTGAGTCAGGGGGACCAGAGAGGAGGAAGACGGGGACAAGACAGCGGGACTGTGTGAGTGTGAGTTAGGCGTCCTGCTTAAGTGGTGATTCTCTGTGCCAGCCTGTGCTAGGCTTTTGGAGTGCTACAGATAGTCCCCGACTGTTAAGTGTTCATTGTGGTGAGTAGAGTCCTCTGCCTACACACAGCTTTGTAGCCTTTGGTGACTTGATCTAGCCTGGAGACAGTCATCCCATGACCACCTCCATGGGAGGAATACTGAGCAGGCCATGAGGGCTATGGTGATGCCTGAGAGAAGACCTAATAAATCATCTGAGAAATGTTCTGGAGGCTGGCTAGGATGGAAAAGAAAACCTCCTTGATTTGTGCTCTTGTGGGGATGAGGAGAGTTCTGTTCCTATGGATACATGTTTGGAAGCGATGGCTGACAAGGCAGCCAGGATCCACAGACTTCGTGACTCTTGAGAGTTCACCAGGGTCATAAACTCAAGGATTCTCTCAATCACTTCTACCCCACCTCACTCCCAAATCTAGTGCGTCTGCTCCTGTATTGTGAAGCAGAGAGATTGGCAATCAGTGAGGAAATGCCAGGCCACCTTTTCCCTTAACTAGACAGCCCCAAGGAATGGGGGACTTTGTCACTCCCTAGAACTCTACTTGTCTGCTTCCAGCTTCTCTAAGTCCTGACTATCCAGTGCTTGGACCCAGGGGAGTGGGGGAGGTATCTAGGCTGGACGTGGCTCCTCCTCTTCATGGCTTTTGTGGAAATGATCCTTCAAAGGTTGGAGCCAAGGTGTAGTTTGCCTTGTCTGCCCCTCGAAAGACAGTATGGGACAGAAGCAAGGCTTCACCAGGAGTCATTGGCATAGCTCCAATGACAGCCATCAGAACAGGTTGTGGTTGTGCCCACTGCAGGGTGGCATCATCACCCAGTGCTGGTGGCTTGCCCTCTTCCTGGGATGGGTTCTTTTATTGCTGATTGGAAGTGTTCGTAGCAGGATCCTCCTTGCATTCTTCTGATGATTGGTGCACCCAGAATCTGAATTGTCATACCAGACCAAATCCCAAACAAAAGTATCAATTTTTCAACATCTGATACAATGTATTTTGGAGCTGAAATTTACTCATTTAAGCATCTGGGCTAGCTACCTGGCTAGGTGGCTTTGTACCATGGCTGCCATTGCTGTTTCTAAGGCAGCCTTATAGACAGCAAGACAGCAGCAAGGGATGCTTCTGTTCAAATCTGTCATTTAACAGCATGCCATTTGAGGATCGTCGTCTCGGATCATCCCCAACCAACTCCTTTTCTATTGTGTACTTTAATTTCACCCATCGTCCCATACGTGTTTCCTATCATGTCAACTACACAAGGGCTGTATGTAGTATGTTCAACTGTGTTCTTGGTGTCCTGGTATGTGTGACGGATAGATAGTTGATGGGCCAGATCCATCTTGTGTATGTCTTGCTTCAGCCTTGGATTCAGACAGTCCTCTAATGGAGTTTTGATTTCCTTTTATCGTAAGATGTTATTAGAACTAGGCTCTTGCTCCTGGAAGAGCTTGTAGCCACCACAATGCTATTCCACGGAAGGGGAGGGGGAAGAGAGAAAAAGAGAGAGAGAGAGAGAGAGAAGGGGGAGGGGAGAGGGGAGGGGGAGACTAACTGCTTAGTCTCCAGTTAGGGGAACTATTTGGGAGGGATTAAGGGGCATGGCCTTGTTGGAGGTGGTGTGGCCTTGCCAGGGGAGGGGGAGAAGGAGGAGAGGGAGAGGGAAGGAGTGGGGACTGTTGTGTAGATGCATGTCAGTTCTCATTCCTAGCTGTGTGCATCTGTCTCCACAGCTTACATCTGAGTTCACAGTGGCATTTCCAGCTCTAACCCTATATCAATTGGTCATCTACACATCTTGCTCATTTCTGTGTTTCCCCTCCAACAGTGGCTTGGAGACTCCCATCATTTACCATTCGCTATCTAGATATTAGTATCTGCTTGTAGTAGCTTGAAAGTTCCCCTCAAAAGGAATTTGCAAACATGGTCGCATGTAGCAGTATTTGGACATAGTCAGAAACAGACAAGGTCTTGACAATGGGGCCCAGTGATGGTACTAGTGGCTTTGTAAGAAAGGAGACCTGCTGGTCCCATGGCTGTGTCTCACCTGTGATGTCTCCTCTAAGCTGTGGTAAGGTGCAATGTGCAGCCCTTGCAAAGGACGGGTTCCCATGAAAAACACTGAGCTCCCATGAACTCTTAGAACTTCCTGGCTTCTAGGAACATGAGCTGAGCAAACCACTGCTCCCTAAAATCATTATATCTGTGGCCTTTGCTGGACCTTCAGATGGAAATCTAGCTCACCTGAGGCAATGTCACCAGCCAGGTCACAGTGCACAGCACCTCTGCCTTCTGTCCTTCAGAGCCGGTGTTTATAGTTTCTGTGTGTCTATGTGTGTTGGTTGCAGTCTGCATTGTGTAATAGGGTGCCCTGGTCAGTCTTGTTGAAGGCTGATTTGGGGATTTTATGTTGGTGGGTTTTTTTTCTTGTTTGTGTATTTTGTTTTCTCCTCCTCCTCCTCCTCCTCCTCCACCACCTTCTCCTCCTTCCCTTTCTTCCCCTTCCCCTCCTTTTCCTCCTCCTCCTCCTTTTCCTCCTCTTCCTCCTCCTCCTCTTCCTCCTCCTCCTCTTCCTCCTCCTCCTCCTCCTCCTCCTTCTTCTTCTTCTTCTTCTTCTTCTTCTTCTTCTTCTTCTTCTTCTTCTTTGGCTGGATATGGGAATATGAGAACATGACAACTTCAGACAAGGATCAGGGATTCATGTCAGGCTTTTAAGGTAACCACGAAGACAAGCATATCTCAACATTGCATTTGCTTTGTACAGTTAGCACTTTTTACCCCCTACCCAACCCCCATTCTACTGGGTAGGAATCTTTTAGCATGACATCACTGTGTCCCACCTAAACTTGCTTACAGACAAATGTGCCTCATTATTCATGCAGATGACATCCTTCCATGTGGGTGAATCATGGCGTCTAATCATCATAGGCGCCGATAATAAACAGTCGGCTGGGCTATTTCAAACAGTCACATTGTCCCTGGCCGAAGCCATCTGCTCAGCACCAGGAACAGCTGAACTGAGTACAGCCATGGGGGTAAATGTGTGATTCTTGCTCTTTTGTAGATTTGTTTGGGAAGAACTTTCTAGTGATTAATTAGCTACTTCCTCACGAATTCACCACATGTGGAACAGTTAGCACGTGGTCTATGGGAGGTTTGGCAAATCTCCCTCAACTCATCCCAGAAGGCCACCGGTAAAGCAGACAGCAGGGACTGGGGCAAGGGCAGATGAACAGCTCTGAGGAATGCCTTGCTGTGCTGGCAAAGGAACATGGCCAGGATACAGTGAGCCACATAAGTATGGTCAGGATTCCCTCCCCACTCTGCTCTTTCATATGGTGCTTCTAGCACCCATGCCCTCTTCCTCCCACTTGTGAGGAAAGTTATAGTGGTTTAAATAGAATAGCTCCCATAGGTCCAAATGTTTGAATGCTTAGTCTCCAGGTAGGGGAACTATTTGGGAGGGATTAAGAGGCATGGCCTTGTTGGAGGTGGTGTGGCCTTGCCAGAGAAGATGTGGCCTTGTTGGAGGAGAAATAACCTTGTTGGAGGAGCTGTAACCTTGTTGGAGGAGCTGTGTCACTGAGAGTGGGCTTTGAGGTTTCACAAGCCCATGCCAGGGGCCAGTCTTTTTCTCTGACTATGGATTAGAATGAAAGACTCTCAGCTACTGCTCCAGTGCCATTCCTGACTGCTTCACACCACATGGTCATGGACTAATCCTCAAAAACTATAACCAAGCCTCCAACTAAATGCTTTCTCTTAGAAGAATTGCCTTGGTCATGGTGTTTCTTCATAGCAATAGAATAGTAACTGAGACAGAAATTGGTGTCAGGAGTCGGGTATTGTTGTGAAAGGCTTGGCCATACTGTGTCTTAGAAGAATATGGAAGGCTTTGGGATTTTATATCATTAGAAAGCAGTTGAATGCTTTAAGCAGGGCTTAGAGTGAGCTACACTAACAGAAGCATGAAAGATGGTAGTGTTGAGCATGATTTGTACTGTAGTCCTACGGCTCTCAAGAGGTTTCAAAAGGGAAAAATATTAGCAGCTGGCACAGAGAACATTCTTGTGCTATTTTGGCAAAGAATGTGGCTGCTTGTCTAAAGAATCTCCCTGAGGCTAAATTGAAGAGTTTTTGGACTGGCATCATTGACAGAGGAGATTTTAAGACACTTAAATTGACTGTGTCAATAGGGAAATACAAAATGTACATCTTGAGGAGAAAGAGAGCATCCAGAAATGTAATATTGGGACTAAGTTATGTGCTCAAGGAATTAAAAATGTTTAAGGAAGAATTTGATTTAAGATGGAATACTGGGGTGGTGCCCTCAGGGAAAGACCCCACCCAGCTAAGCTTTCAACCTGTGAAAAGGAATTAAAGAAAACCACCCTAAGCAGTAAAGAAAACTGTCAACAATAGAGGCTTATGCAAATGTAACTCAAGGAGGGACCCAGGTTCCAGTCCTAACAAGCAGGAGAATTTGGCAGCTTCAGCTATGTCGTTCTGAATTTAGTTACAAAGGATACAGGAAAGGAGTTACAGAATATTTCTTCACCATTAAGAGAAGCTGATGAGGCCTGGCTTCTGTTAGGGGCATCCCTGCATGGAGGCCCAGAAAACCATTGCTTGAAGCTGTGAAGGTGAAGCCGGAATTGCACTGGAGACCCATGATGCTGAAAATGCCCTTGGCATGGAATACCTGCCAAGGGGAGCTGTAAACAGAGTGTGGAACCAGCCCCAAGAGAGAAAAGTATGTCAACAAAGCTGGAGGGAGTGGGAGATTTGAAGAACGCATTGGCATCAGACATGAGGGGGCAGAACTTGAAGCTTGCCCTGCTAGTTTTCAGTCTTGCTTCCTTCCAGTATTTCCTCACTGTGCCTGTGGATCAGGATGTATAACTCTCAGCTACTGTTCTGGTGCCATAACTGTCTGTCTCATACCTTGATGATCATGGACTAACTCTCCAAAACTGTAAGCAAGCCCCCCAATTACATGCTTTCTGTTTTTTTTTAAGAGTTGTCATGGTCATGGTGTCTCTTCAGAGTGATAGAACAGTGACTAAGTCTGAAAGCCTGTGTGATTGTTTGAACGGGAATGGTCCCCATAGGCTCATCTATTTGAATATGTGGTCATTAGGGAATGGCACTATTTGAGAGGGATTAGGAGGTGTGGCCTTGTTGGATGACATATGTCACTTGGAGTGGGCTTTGAGGTTTCAGAAGCCCCAGGGAAGGTCCAATGGCTCTCTCTCTTCCTGCTGCCTCCAGATCCAGATGTAGAATTCTCAGCTCACATGTCTGCCTGCGTGCTGCCATGCTTTCTGCCATGAAGGTAATGGACTAAATTTCTGAAACTGTAAGCCAGCGCCTAACACAATGTTTTCTTTGTAAAGGTTGACTTGGTTCATAGGGATCATAGCTTGTGATGACCTATCAAAGTTCTCCCAGACATGAGGGTGACCCAGTTAGCTGAGTCTCACACAAACCCCTGCTCCCCAAGTAGATCCCTAGCTTCGGTGAGGGTTAGCTCAATTTATCCCTTCCTTTAGAAAGGAGGAGGGTTGCCAAGGTTACAGAGACCTGCAGAATCTGGGATTACTATATTCAACACATATTCTCACACTTAGCTCTGTTAGCACTTCTATTGGGCTTCCACCCACACCCACACCCACACCCACACCCCTGACCCCACCTCCACCCTACTCATGCCCCACCCCCTCTCTAACTAGGGCTCCTCCCCCAGCATCCTTTACATTTCAAGTCTGGTGTCACCTCCTCCAGGAGAACAGAGTTGCCTGCACAGGAAGGACAGTTATTTGTTCTAGTTTCATTTCTGTTGCTAAGGTAAGATACTGTAGCCGAAAAAGCAACTTAAGAAAGAAATGGCATTTATTTCAGCCTATAATTCCAGGTTAAAGTCCTTCATTGTGGGGAAGTCAAGGCAGTGGGAACTTAACGCAGCTAATCACATCTGCAGTTCAGAGCAGAGAGAAATGAACCCAGCAGGCCGGAGTAGCTTCCTCTACTCTTTTCTTTTTCCCCACACTCTGCGCCATAAAGCTGTGAAGTAGCATGCTAACTTTCAGGCTGGTTCTCCCCAGAGCAGTAAGAGTAATCAAGACAGTCCACCACAGACATGCACACGGGCCAACCTGATCTAAACAATCCCTCAGAGGTGACTCTAGGTTTTGTCAAATTGACAGTCAAACTAGACATCACTGGTGTCCATCATTCTGCTCCCATGATGCACTCTGATTATCCAAAGCTGGGGTTAGTACACTGTCCTATGGCCTGCCCTTGACTATTATTAGTGGAATATGGGTAGATAAAATACAATGGGAAGAGGAAGTATGTGTGTGTGTGTGTGTGTGTGTGTGTGTGTGTGTGTATGCTTTGTATAAGAAGGTACATAGGTACATATATACATATACATATGTACATATATAGATGATAGAAAGTTTATGCATATACACAAAGAATAACTATTATTTCACAAAATTTTTTGTTTCAGTTACAAACATTAAACTTAATTTTTTGAAGTAGTAGTTATTCTTTATGTATAACTGGACATAAACAAATGGGCTGGACAAATGTTGATCAATTGTGTCATCTGAATACATAACAATGTGTGTGTGTGTGTGTGTTGTTGTTGTTGTTGTTGTTGTTGTTATGATAGAGAATGGGTGTTTGGGATTATATCATGGACATTTCCCATTGAAGGAGCCCAGCCAATGTCTGGCCTTGAGCTATTTTGGTTGGTGTTCAAATGTCTATCTAATTGATCTGGGTTGAGTGTGTCCCATTCATATTATAGCATACATTTAGAGATAGAAGATGATGGACACTCCAATAAAAATTAAGATCCTATTGACCGGATGAGAGGGACCAGATACCGGGAACATGAAAGCATACTTATGCCAGACCAGATACAGCCAGGAAACCAAGTACACACCCAGAGATCAAAGATGTCTATAAATGTAACCACAGTCCTGTCTGTTGAGTGCCACACACTTTGATTGACGACAAAATTTCCCTGGAGTCAGCTCTCGTGGCAGGACAGAGCAAGGCTGATGGATTTTGTTTATGGAAAACGACCCTTTGGTAATCTGGCAGCCACACGCCAGCTATTGTCTCACAGGATATGAGATAAGACTCCCACGCATCAGGAAAGGTGTGTCTGAACCAGCGTGGTGTTCCAGCAAGGAACTAGATACAGGAAGTGCGAACTCCAAGTTCAGCAACTCCCTACCAAGCACAGCACACTATCATTCAAGGCCAGCTTTGAGCTGGACCCTAGAGCCAGGCAAGAACTAGGGAGGACCTGCGCCCCAACCTCGGGACAGAACTACCAGGATTTGTCTCCCTGTAGAGGTCAGCTGATCTCTTTAGGCCTTGAGCATCCATCTTTGGCATGGGGCTAGTTGTTAGAGTAACAATCCTTTCTTATTCTCCAAAGATATACCCAAAAGGCCAGGGCTGGACAGTGAACAAATGTTGATCAGTTGTGTCATCTGAGGACATAACAGTGTGTGTGTGTGTGTGTGTGTGTGTGTTGTTGTGTGTTGTTGTTGTTGTTGATGATGATGGTGATGATTATAATGGTGCTGTAGTCTTCTACCCTGGCAGAAATTATTTCTTATCATGCCTTGCCTCTATCCCATGTACTCAGCCCAGTGACTAAGTTGTGATGTTGTGATGAGCTCTCACTATGTCCTGTTTTTTTGATGGATAGAGTCAATGCAGAGACTAAGCCCTACCGTCTCAGTGGGTGTGGTAACTGTTAAGCTTATGGTAGGCTCTCTTCTACTTCCATCTTCCCAGAAAATGGAAACACCCAGCCCAGGGGGCTATGGGTCAGCTCTAGTGCCAGCCACTGGAAACTTCATGCCAGAGCCTATGGGGGAAATTCTCATTCAAACCAGTGCACAATCTAAGATAAAAAAAAAAAAGTGGAAAGTTAACAAGACAAAGGTAAACAGGCTTAGTCATGTCAAAACATGGAATTTCCAAATAGATAAACACCTTTCAAACATAGCCCATTTGTCTGGAACAGTTTGTTGAATTGATCTTGTTTCTACCTCTTATGTAAATAGTTTAAGACAAGAAAATGTCTTTAAAGACAACAATAATAAAACAGATTATTCTTTCTGTATAATATTTAACTAAAATGGGTACAATCTAGTGTTTGCTTTTACATTAAGAAAACGTAGTTCATCAGTATGTATCAGTATGTATGTATATCACATGGTATACCTCCTGCCTGTCAAAGGCTTCATTCATGACACTCAGTGCTGACCAGTTGTGGGGACAGTGATAAAGCCAAATTCCTGTTTTCATGAGTGTTGCGGACTGGGGTTTCTTGCGGAGTCCCTTATTCCGCGGGATGATGGATTCTGGCCAGGTGGGCACGGGATTCAGCTTTGACAAACAGACTACACACGAGTGGTGTAAGATCTGAGTGTATTTCTTTTAAAAATGACATGAGGCTTTCAGATATTCTATCATTGGGCTAGGAAGACAGCTCCTTGGGTAAGAACCCCAACATGCACACTTGCTTGCACTCACACACACGAAACATACACATACACATACACATACACACACACATACACACACACTACCCAGCATTTTATCACAATTCTGTATATTGAACCCAGAGCACTCTACATGTGTAATAGCATTTAGACAGCTTAATAAATTGATGCATCCATGTACTAGAATATAAGGAAGACAACTAAAACTATATTCTGACGGATTTAAGTGACACCATTAATTTAAAATACACTTTAAACTGTGCCACATGCCTTGAAAATCTGTTTTAAAGCAATCATGCATATGTATTTATAAAATTGTAGTATTAGTACCCTATCACACCAACCGGCTGCTAAGTGAGTGAGCGATCCTGGAGAAGAAGACAATCCTGTGACTTACAGAGGCCTATCAGGTTCACTAAAGTTTAAATGCTAACAGGGAAACAAGGAAGAAGGCAGCAAGTTCTTAAGATGGACACCGAGCACTTGGTGATGAAGCAGAAACTAAGATCAACATTTAACTATCACAGGAAAAATAAAGACCACAGCAAGGTGGTGGCCTTGAACTCTGGCATGTCCCCAAGAGTGTTAAGGGACAAGGAAGCAAGGCCACTTGACTTGAGCCTTTTTTATGGTCTGAACTTGAAGTTTGATGAGATAGCCAACCGTAAGCCCTTTTCTTTCTTCCAGAACCTTCTAAGACTTTTATAAAAACCATACTGGGCTCCCTCCCTTGTCTTAGCTCCCTCATAGGGTCTCAGAAGGGAACTTGGAACATAGGGAGTTCCTGGCCCTGTGGGACTCTAATTCCCTCCCTAGACATTCCATGTCTCAATGATGTGAGACAGTCTTCAAGGGAATGTGTCTTATAAAGCCAAGTATGTTTTGTCGAGCACAGTATGTGAGGTGGGAGGGGGACCTCAGCAGGCTGAGTGAAGCATTCTGTACATCTCAGGTACCAGCCATATGACGTGTCTAGTATAGAAAAGAGTTTACTTGAGGGCATGCGAAAGGAAGTTGAGAAGAGGGTAGAGGCAGGGAGAGAGGGAAAAAAGAGACAGACAGACAGACAGAGACAGAGACACAGAGACAGACAGAGATGACAGAGAGACAGAGAGAGAGAAGAGGCCAGTGGCCAGGAACATGTGGGAAAAGAGTGGGGAGGGAGAAGGGGCTCAGAGAATGAAAAGGACCGAAGACTCAGAGAGAGAAAGTGAGGCCAAACAGTCCCTTTTAGAGCATGCCAGGCCTACCTGGCTGTTGCTAGGTGACTGTTGGGTACAGCCTAGAAAGAATGCCAACACAGGGTCCATAATTTTAGAGCACAGAAGTCAAGCAGGACGCTGCTCTGCTGGGCAGTGAGGTAGGGACACCTTTTCCTGACAGGAGCACACTGTTTGCGCGGCTACAGCCAGTAACTGTGTTCTGTTCCCAACTCACAGAGGGGTCTCAGGAGCAAGCTGCATTTAAACATGGCAGGGATGAGCAGACCCAGCCCGGGAGCTCAGAATTGGCAAGGACACCTGGTCTGTAGAGAAGCAGCGACCTTGGGAGGGAGCTGGGCTGTCCTGTCCACTTCAGACTCTTCCCCATTCTTCCTGCTCCTGCTCTGCAAAGGGCAGATTGGAGCCACAAGAGGCTGGCAAGGGAAGGATGCTGTTTGCTTTGGGACCGGCCTTCCCAGCTTGGCCTGCCTCTGATCCTCTTCCCTCCTAGTGACCTCTTTGAAAAGCCCTAGCCCTTTCCAAGGTCTGGGAAAAAATAGGCAAGGAGTGCTCATAGGGCAGTCTCCGTTTGGGAGGCTTGTCCTCCTTTTCATGTGGTAAAGGATCCCGCTTGGGGGCCCCATTGTGTAAACGCTTTAATTGCCTCTCTAATACAAACCAGAGCAGAAGCATCCATCCAAAGAATGCTTGTTTGGATTCGTTACCGGTTTCAAAGGGGGACCCGGATCCCTCTCTTATCTGCTCTTGGATCAGCTGAAGGCTGCACTTGTTTAAAGAGGGTTTAGCGGAAGACACAGCGCATTAGCACTGTTCCCACCCTGGGCCTTGGAAGGCCATTTGCTCGAAAGATCACGGCTGCTGAAGTCTTAATGGGTGAGGAAACACAGACTTCTGGGAACGGCTCCTGGTCTGCAGCTGGTGGCCTGGAGGAGGTCGAGAAGAAGGGTCTTCCCACACTCCCTCTACCACCCGAAGTGGGAGAGAGAGAAAATGGAAACAGTAATGGAAAGAGGCCATCTGCTCCACCCAAGATGGGGCTGGTGCAGACGATGTGCTATGGGGCTGGGAATCTTTATGCCGGGACCATGGATGAAGCTAAGCTTGAACAGGTACCACCACCATCTGACACACCACACACCGCAGAAAGCCCATCTCTCCCACTGGGTGTGATGAGAGAGTTTGAAGTTTCCTCCTTTAAACCAAGAAGTGTGTGTCTAACCCATAGCTTCCAAGTGAGCCTGACTACTTGTCTTCAGCAAGAATCACAAGTTTCTGGAGGCAGCCAAGACTCCTTGGATAGTCCCACTCTGAACAAGACTTCTCAAGGAACAAACTCAGCTGTAGAGGTAGCTGTGGACTGAGCCTTGAGGCTACTGTGGGTGAATGGTGTATCCCTGGCCTGGATCCTAGCCCTGCTCTTTCTTAACCCCACTGAGCCACTGATTTGGGGGCAGCTTCAGTATTTGCTTCTCTGAAGATGCAGTGGGAACGCTGTTGGTATCAGGACCCCTGAAAGCCGAGACATCACATAGGCGACGGCATGACCCGCACACCTGGTGCCAAGGCAATGGCCACCCTATTCCCAGAATCCACTTGGCTCACCTCCCACCTTTACCTGTGGCTACATCACCATCCATATATAAAGGAAGGTCCCCTCTGATCTCTCACTCTTCCTGCCCACCCTTCTCTTTCCACCGCTACCTTGCTGTCTTCTCTCTCAATAAACCTCACGTGGAACTGTTTGGCTTGGTGTGATCTTTCTGGAGCAACTCAAAGATCACAACAAACACCACAAACAGAAAGCCCTTGACCGTGAGAGCTTTCTGCCCTCTCCCTCCTTTCTACCAGTCTGATGGGAGCTATACTTCAAGCAGGGAAAGCTAATATGGAGAGCTAGAAAGCAAGGCTTTCTTGGAATCTGGACTAACCACTATATCCCTTCCACCAGTACCCACCACTTTATTGAATGAGATATTCCAGGGACATCTCCTTAAGAGAAAGTACGTCTAAAAATTCTCTCTCATGTTCAGAAGGTTTGGTGTCTGCGACAAGATGTGTTAAGCACACATTTGGGCATGGAAATGGATCCTGAGTTCTCACACTCCAGAAAACCAAGACTAAGCCAGAGACCTTACAGTGGGTTCCTGGTTTTGTCCGGCCCGGTTCTTAAAACAACCCAAGCGCATCTCTCCAGGACCAGGAATTAGAACTCCCTGTGTGTTCCGCCTTTGCTCTGTCCTCTCTTCTGAGGACTCAGAGCAGTGAAGTCTTGGCTGATAGCAACTGAGCTCCACTCCCATCTCTGCGTGAGAGCTACGGTTATCTGCTGGCTCAGTCGGACGCTCCATAAAAATTCCAGGCTTGCCATTTCCTCTGAGACAAATGCCAATCGCTACTTTGTTTGTCTATTGATGTAAACCATAAGATAGCTCTTAACTAAGGATTTCCATAACTTAAAAACGTTTACTGGAGATTTTAGTTTTAAAATGGATGTTCAGTGCACTAGAACGTTAAAATAAGGTTTCTCCAACCCTAACCCTAACTGTAGATCTATCCCTGACAGCCAGCCAAGCCCACACTTATTTCCCTTGAACTTGGACTCTGGGCAGGGAATGCAGAACCTATCTATGCACGGTCCACTGACAATTTTACAAAGCATCATGGATTGTCTGTAGTCTGGCATGTCACCCTATGAAAATATGCCTCTAAATGAAAAACTAATGGTTTTGTTTTATTTTTATAGTGAATGGGTTGTAGAAAGCCAGGAGGAAATTCTGGCTTCCAGGCTGCTTATTTTACTTGGGAAGGGAAAAATGCCTCGCTAATGGTGTCCTTGAAGGCAAACCTGAGCCAAGGAGAAGAAGCAATGCCAAGTTTAATGGGGTAAAAATTCCTAAGAGCAATATCAGCAAATTATTTTTGGGAGCAATGCCCACTACCACCGTAATTATTTATTAAGACTGGGAAGTCACCGTCTTCAAGTCACAATGACAGAGAAAGCAGAGTCAAATGATCGGCCCATGGTAAGGGCAGCAACGCCCCCTTCCCAGACAGCAACCGTCTCGAGTGCTTAGAAGCAGATTGTTAACCTCAAAAGATGAAGACATCAAAACCAAGGGCATCAGAGTTCAGGGGCCTATAACAACAGTTCATCAGTGTGTTATCTATGAAGAATGGTTTTCAAAAGTGGTGGAAAGTAAATTAAAAGACCCACATTCTATAGGCAGTCACTTTGAGGGGAGAAAACGTGTATAGCTGTGCAGAGGGGTTAGCCGAAAGGATTTTTATGAACTTGGCAATAAAAAAATAATAATTTTGAAAAGTATCCAGAACGATTGGCTTGAACTTCTAAAAGACAATCTGAGACACAAATGTACCACAGACAACGGCTGTGGTCTTGTCTCGCAGATATTAAAATGTGTTTTAAGAGTGACATACATGGGTTTGCTAGATTGTTGGCTTGAAGTCTAAGGGACACATTGAGTGCAGTTCACAGTGTGGAGATGAAGGAGATCACACACAGCACAGACAGCCCCATGTGCAACGTGACATGCTCAGAGCCACATTTAATAACAGGAAATACAATTAGGCAAAAATGGGTTTAATCACATAGTAGATTTAATCCCATATAACAAGGCAAAATGTCATCATTTTAATGGATGATTGACCAAAAAAAAAAAAAAATCACTGATGAGAGTTTTGTTTTGTTTGTTTTGTTTTTGTATTCTGGCTTTTGGTTTGGGTGCATGGAAGGCTTTGTCATCTGTACTATCTTCTTTTAGGTACTTAGTGATCAAGGTGGCCAGGGGAAATTATGACTTCTGTGGTAGTTTGAATGAAAAAGGAGACCATAGGTTTATAGGCAGTGGCACTACTAGGAGGTGTGGCCTTGTTGGAGGAAGTGTGTCACTACTAGGAGGTGTGGCCTGGTTGGAGGATGTGTGTCACTGTGGGCGGGCTTTCAGGTCTCAAGCCAGACCCAGTGTCACTCTCTCTTCCTGTTGCCTGCCAACTGGGAAGTAAAACTCTCAGCTCCTTCTTCAGCACCGTGTCTGCCTGTGTTCTGCCATGCTTCCTGACATGATAATAATGGATTAAACCTCTGAACTGAAAGCCAGACCCAATGAAATGCTTTCCTTTATAACAGTTACTGTGACTATGGTCTCTCTCTTCATAGCAATTAAAATCCTAAGAGAACCTTATAGTATACATCAGGCTGGTGATTTTATGTGTTTTTACATCATCAAGAAGACAGTGTGCAAGACTAGGTAAATGCTATGATATCCCCACAACCATGTGAAGAGTCTAGAAGCCAATCACAATGAATCAAAATCACATTGCAAATCATTAGGTGCACTAAGGTCTAGACAAAGTAGCTTATAAGTAAAACCCAAAAGTCAGAAAAGCCAACAGTCAGCTAGACATTATCATGACTGAGTGAGTGGCCCTGAGCATCCAGAGGCTTGAAATGTCAGATGTCATGAGCTGGGCTGCCTGTGTACTGGGCAAGTCCTAGGAAGTGGTTTGGCATCCATGGCCCAGGACTCAAAAAACATAGACTGTCTTAAGAGTGATTCAGACAGCTGTTTGTATCAGGCAGCCCTGGTGGGGTGAGGCAGCATACAGAAGTTTCCAGGCAATGATCCATTTTGGACATCCAGAAGGGTGTTGACTAATGTTGGAGAATTTGTCCATAGTGACCAGAGCCCTGCCAAGGAAGCACCACCTAGAACTGGAGCCGCGCCCAGGGAAGGAGGCCACAGGGAGTCAGGCTGTCCTAAGAGCTACCAGGGTCTTGGTTGAGGTGCCCATCCTGGAAGAAGAAGGAATGTTCTCGGAACCACAGACACTCAGTCCAGACAGAGAACAAGGTGAAGGCCGATGCCTGAGAGGACCAGAAACTGAAACAGAGAATTGCCACAGGCTGCCCGTGTGCCCCCAGATCACCTCAGGGAAGTCCTAACTCACTCTGCCTCCAGTTAGACCTGGAGATGCAGTCTTTAGAGGAGTAATGGAGGTTAAATTAAGCCATCGTGGTAAGCCCGGCTGGAGGAAGAAACTGGGACACAGATTCACATCACAATAACCGTATTGAATAACCGTATAAAGACACAGGCATGACAGCCACCTACGTGTGCAGGAGACAGGAACCTCAGCACCTGACTTCTGACTTCCAACCTCTGATCCCTGGAGAATATGCATGGGGTGTTTAAACTGCTTGACCTGTGGTGCTCTGCTGGGGTTAGCCTAACACACTAACACCCTAACACTGGAGCAGAAGTGGATTACCACACCTGGGGGATCACCCCCAAGAATTCAGGAGAACACTCAGTGGGAGCACAGCACCATGGCACAAAGCCCTGTGAACTGCTTGGGCAAGGGTACCCCCATCTGAAGATGGAGAATCAGTGCTAATCCCCACCTGGAAAGACCACAGCCGGTACGGTACAGGGCCAATGTGGGGTATGCCAGATCAAAGCTAGGGTGCTCAGCTACACTCAAGTTTTAAATAAGCAATAATTTTAAAATACAGTTCCCAAATATTGCAGGGAGCATGTTTGTTTTAAAGAATTATGAAGGGACCTGTATTAAAATAAAGCAGACGTTCCAATGGTAAGAAAAGCATTCGGGTTATCAGCTTTAATTAAAAATTATGGATCAACTTTTCTCCTTTGTAGTAGGGCTTCAGGGCCAGTGAGACACATAGGTAACATGAGTTTAATCATATGAATTTAGTCACTGGAACCCACATGAACCCACATGGAACTGACTCCTGTGAAATGCCCTTTGTCCCCTATATGTACACTGTGGCTCATGCATACCTGCCTTTGTCACACACACACACACATCACCATCACTACTACTACTACTACTACTACTACTACTACTAATAATAATAATAACAATAATAATAACAATAATAATGACAACAAAAGAAAGTCAATTATAACAGGGATTTAAAAAAAACTTTCAAAATACTTAACAGAGGAAGTGAGTATGGTTCAGCTCATACTGCTTGTGGTCATTTGGGTGAGGATGTGCCCCATATAGTCTGGTGTTTGACCACTGAATCCTTAGCTGGCAGTGCTGTTTGGGGAGGTTTAGGAGGTAGGCCTTTGTTGAAGAAAGTATGTCTCTGGAGGTGGGTCTGAGAACTAAATTCTTCCAGACACTTCCAGTTCACTCTGCTTCTTGCTCGAGGCTCCAGATGTGAGCCCCAGCCTTCTGCTCCCACTGCCACACTTCCCACCATGTTGGACTCTGCCCTATGGAAGCATAAGCCCAAATAAACTCCTCTTCTGTAAGTTTCTTTGGCCGTGGAGTTTCCTCACAGCAACAGGAAATGACTAATGCACAGCTTTTCCTGGTGGGCCATCGGATCACTGATGTGTTCATAGCTATTGACCCAGTAAAATAACTGCCATTTATTTTCATTCAGAGCAATGGTTTAACACATAAAGGTGGTAGAGGATAACAATAAACCGCTCACTATTCGGAATACACGAGAATGATTGGATCCAGATGGTGAAAGAATACAAATGTTTGATCTATACAATTTACATTTAATCTACCTGTGTGGTTAGCTAATTATTCCCTTTACCATGACCAAGTGACAAGCTGTTCCCTCTGTGTCCACAACACAAAGATTGCCGACTAAACAATGCCCTGGAGGAATTCTCCCTGGCTTATTACATGGGGGGCAGGGGAGGACTAGACTCTAGGGACTTCAGACCTGCTCGTGGGATACATCCAAGAGACTCCTTTTCCGCACATGTGCTGAGTTCACAGGTCCATAGCATTCGTTCCTGGATGCCCAGGATTTTTGCACAGGTGTGACAAAGCTCCAAATGCTTCTCTCCCTCAAAGGTTCAGTGAACTTCCGGGAGAAATACTTCTGCTCAGTTAGATAGGCTTTGACATTCTCCTGCTTTGACTCTCCAAATTACCAAGATCTAGAGCAGTGGTTCTCAGCTTTCCTAATGCCTTGACCCTTTCACATAGTTCCTCATGTTATGGTGACTCCTGGCAATAAAATTATTTTCGTAACTACTTCACAACTGTAATTTTGTCACTGCTAGGAATTGTAATGTAAATATCTGATAGGCAGGATATCTGATATGGGACCCCTGTGAAAGGATAATTTGACCTGCCAATTTGGGTATCTCAACCCACAGGTTGAGAACCTGTGGTCTAGATGGGTTTCAATGTGACAGAGTTAAGGTATCTATGGGGAGAGAACCTGAGCCATTGGAGACCCAACCCTCAAAGGGGTTAATGCTGGTCTCCAGGGACAAGTGGTGTCCCTCATTCTGGAAGCCTCCTCTGCTTCTCCAAGTGCTTGAGTGAAGACCATCCACTTACTAGCGCCCTCAGAAAGAGCTGGGGATAAAGTAATCTAGACAACAGATGTTTATTTTCTCAGAGTTCTGGAGATTTCTAAACTGAGTATCAAGTAGGCTAGCCTTGAAGACAGCTCCCTTGTCTCTGTGTCCTCACACAGCGTCCTTCCGGGATCTGTGTTCCACTTCCTTCCTAGTGGAAGACCATAGGCCATATTGGATTTGGGCTCACCCTAAGACCTTGTTTTGTCTTAATTGCTTCTGCAAAGAAGTCCGATAGTCACTCTGAGGTGGTGGGGTTAGACCTCAACATATGCTGAGGGGTGGGTGAGAGATGACGAATACAGCTCAGCCTATGGTAGGTCATGGGGTCAGAGGTCACCTTCTCTGTCGCTGGCTCTAACGCTGCACAGGAATCCCACATGGGCTTGGTGGGCTTGGTGGTGCACACCTTTAATCCCAGTACTCAGGAGGCAGAGTCAGGCAGATCTCTTCCAGTTTGAGGCCAGTCTGGTTTACATAATAAGCTCCAGGCCAGACAGGACTATACAGTGAGAACTTGTCTCAAAAAAAAAATTAATTAAATTCATTTTTAAAAATCCCATTTGTCATGAATGGTTCTGAGCTTGTCTTGAATGTAGGGCAGTTGGGAAGTCTTGAGCAAACTGCGAAGGAATAGAAGCTCCAAGTGTCCAGGTGACTTGTCTCCATGGTACCATTTACAGTCCAAGCTGAACCTTCCTCTGGGGAAGGAAACCTTAGCACAGAACACCCCAGTGTGGGCCCAACTGAGATGTCTCCATCTTGAAGCCTTGAATCCACTAGGGTCACATGTCATTTCTTTTTCTGGGTGCCCCTGGGGATGCTGGGTTAGGATTTTCTTCGGAGACTTTTGCTTCAGCCAGGTCTGCAACCTTGACACCTCTTCCCCACCTGCAGAAGGGGCTGCACCATGAGAATCATCATCCTGGGCCTAGGGCAGTGGTTCTCACCCTGTGGTCTGTGATCCCGTCAGGAGTCAAACCACCCTTTCACAGGAGTCGCCTAAGACCATTGGGACTATCAGAAATTTATATTACAACTCATAACAGTAGCAAAACTAGTTCTGAAGGTACCAGTGAAAATAAGTGTATGATTGCAGATCACCACAACCTGAGGAACTGTATTAAAGGGTAGCAGCATTAGGAAGGTTGAGAACCACTGGTCTAGGGCCATTGTTCTGCCTGGTTTTGTGTGTCAATTTGACACAGGCTGGAGTTATCACAGAGAAAGGAGCCTCCCTTGAGGAAATGTCTCCATGGGATCCATTTTCCCATTTAGAGGTCAAGGATGGGAGGGCCCATTGTGGGTGGTGCCATCCCTGAGGCTGGTAGTCCTGGGTTCTAATAAGAAAGCAAGCTGAGCAAGCCAGGGGAAGCAAGCCAGCAAGCAGCACCCTTCCATGTCCTTTGTATCAGCTCCTGCCTCCATGTGTGAGTTCCTGTCCTGACTCCCTTTGGTGATGAACAGCAGTGTGGAAGTGTAAGTTGAATAAACCCTTTCCTCTCCAACTTGCTTCTTGGTCGTGACATTTTGTGAAGCAACAGAAACCCTGCCTAGGACAGCCATGTTTCTGTCTCCCTGTGTTATCACATGTAACTTCCCCATTCCCACCAGAATCTATAGCTTGGGTGGGGCCCATCCTAGAGCATCCCTCACTCTGATGGCCCCTGTCCCTTACACAGTCTTTGTCCTCTCACATCCCCTGTGTCCTGGACTGTGGTCCACTCCCTATGCCTCCTTAGCTCCTCACCTCCTCCCGCTTGTGTCCCTAGGTTTCCGTGACACCATATTTCCCATGTTTAGCCTTTATCATCTCTCTACTACATCATAGTTGGATTGGGAAGCAGGATGTCAGGGGAAGAAACCTGTGGGTTCTTTCTGGAGCAAACAGAATAATGTTTGAATCTGGACAGCCGTGTGAAAGGATGGCAGGGCAGACGGGAAGCATGCTCCACTTGGAGCATCTTAATGTGTCCGCCTAGAAAGCCTAGTGTGGTTCAGGCAGCTCATGTTCTGGAGGTTACATGGCCTAGGAGGAGACCCAGCCAACATTGGCCGGTGTTTACTCTCCAACAGGGTCAACAGATGTTATGCAACATCTACAGCTGGGAGAAGAGATTGCACACTCTGGAAAGCCTCGTGGCCTTATCAACATTGGGGGACAGGCACTTTCCCTCTGCTGTATTTACAATGACACCGGGCCTTAGGAAGGTGGCGATGTGGTCACTGGAATGCTTGAAATCATTTCTCTATCAACCATCACGTGAGCGTCCTTTCCTGGAGGATGATGATGGGCCACTGCTCCTCACTGCTCCTGCTAAGCATTTTCCCTAAAGACTCTCACAGTCTAGAACCTTGACTCCTGATTCTATATCACCACTCTCTGACTCTGTAGAAGGGGCCTGTCCTGAATTGGATTCAAACTTTGCCCAAGGGCAGAGTCTTGACAACAGGGAGTCAGCCAAATGGTTAAGGATCTACCTTGTTCAAGTACAAGGAACAGATCACCCTTCTGAGGCCAAGGCCTGGCCCTCAGGGATGAGCCACCTCCCTGTGTCTCCTACTGTGCCTGCCATTTATCTGGCCTGGGCCGTACTGGGGTTGTGAGGAAACTCTGGGGATAGAGCTTGCTAGGCGTGCCAACTAAAATGAGGTTCCAGCTGCAGCCTCGAATCAAAGGATGTGCTCCATCCTCAAAGGATGCCAACACTCTGCTTGCTCACCATGGACAGTGGACATAGGTCCGAAAGTCAGTCTGGGCTCCTCAAAGAAGGGTGCCCAGATTCTGGGAGCATCCCTGGAAGCCTGGATCTTGACATTCCCCAGCAAATTATGCGATTCATTTTTTAAAGCAAACAGTTTAAAAACAAAGTTAAAAACAACTTCAAATCCAGACACTATTGTGGATGCCAGCAAGTGCTGGCTGACAGGAGCCTGATATAGCTGTCTCCTGATAGGCTCTGACAGTACCTGACTAATACAGAAGTAGAGGCTCACAGCCATCCGTTGGACTGAGCACAGGGTGCCTAATGAAGGAGCTAGAGAAAGGACCCAAAGAGCTGAAGGTTTTCAGCCCCTTAGGACGAACAACAATATGAACTAACTAGTACCCTCAGAGCTCCCAGGGACTAAACCACCAACCAAAGAGTACACATGGTGGGATTAATGGCTCCAGCAGCATATGTAATAGAGGATGGCCAAGTCAGTCATCAATGGGAGGAGAGGCCCTTGGTCCTATGAAGGTTCTATGCCCCAATGTAGGGGAATGCCAGGGCCAGGAAGTGGGAGAGGGTAGGGTGGTGAGCAGGGGTACGGGGGAGGGAATAGGTTTTTTTGTTTGTTTGTTTGTTTTGTTTTGTTTTCATTTTTGTTTTTATTTTATTTTATTTTATTTTTTATTTTTTTCGGAGGGGAAGCTGGGAAAGGAGATATCATATGACATGTAAATAAAATAACAGGTCCCCTCTGGCTGCCCGTGCTTTTTCCCCCAGATCCTAGATTCACATCCTCCATGACCAAACTCCTTGGGAACAAAACATCTAAAAGTGTCATGAGACTGTCCTCCATCGTCTCAAGCAGCCCACAGTGAGCTCAGTGCTCCCACAGCTCCTAGTGCTGTCTGCGCTGTGATGTGCTCAGTGCTAACACAGCTCCTAGCATTGTCTGCCCTCTGATGCTTCCCTTCCTGCCTCGCCTCTCCACCTCATTCCTCGCCTTTGCCTCAGTTCTTCAGGAGTGCACACAGGATGTTGCGCCTCTGCTGGGACAGCTCAAGTTCCTCAAACTCAAAACCTCTCGGTATCCCCAACTTTCCCCTTAGCATGGTAAACTGGTTTCACCGTGAATGGGAGCTTTACCAAGCTCCTTGCAAAAAAAAAAAAAATATTTTTTGTTTATTTATTTCTTTTTGTTGTTTGTTTGCTTCAAAACAGGATTTCACTAGGTAGCTCTGGCCATTCTGGAACTCACCATGGAGACCAGGCTGGCCTTTACCTTAGAAATCTACCTGCCCCTGTCTTCCGAGTGCTGGGATTAAAGGCATGGGCCACTATGCCCAGTTTCTTTGCAAAACCCTGTCTTTGTGTTGTTATTGAGGACTGACCAGTGGGAAGGAAAATGTGTCTGCAAGAAGGGTGGGGGAGAGCAGGTGCCTGGAGACAGTGACCCCGAGAACTTTCTGGACTGTTCTCTGCTTCCTGTCAGCCCATCTGTCTGCAGGCAACTTCTGCTCTTTTTATTTTTTATTTTTTCCTGGCACCTTTGTAGGGTGAGTCTCTGCCTGACTGGGGCCTTCCTGACCCTTACAGAGACAGCCCAGGTAGTAGTCATGACTACCCTTCTGATAGCCCTCCCTAGTCCAGCAACGTTAAATGCTTCCATAATCGGAAGGTGAGCTGCCACAGGCTCAGAGTTCTGGGTGTTACCTCTTTGTTCCCTTGAGTGAACGAGATGGGAGCCTATGGCTGGGGTGGGGCAGATGCCGGGACTCTCTGGTTGAGAGCGCGCTCACCCAGGACCTATGTGCCTGACATATAGTGCATGTCAGGCTTACAGGACACACTCTCAGTGGGCTGGCAACGCATGGAGAAAAATCACGAGGCATTTCAAATCACCTACTAAGTACAGGGACCTTCTGAAAGTATGTGTCGCTCTAGCTGGGGAATAGGGGAGTGGGGTGGAGCAGGGCTGTGTGTGAGCTCAAGGTCAGCCTGAGCTCCGTAGTGACTCCAGGAGCATCCCAAGCTGCATAGTGAGATCTTTTCTCAAGATATAAGGGTTGAGAATGTGGCTCAAAGGGTAGAATAATTTCCTACATTGAACAAGGTCTTAGATTCAATCCCCAGTACAGGGGAAAAAAAGTGGGGAGGGGGAAGGAAGGAAGGAAATGGGGAAGGAGAGAGAGAGAGAGAAGGGAGTGGAAAGGAGGGAGGAAAGAAGGAAAAAAAAAGCAACTTTTGTAAGATACTGGTAAAATTCCACCAGAGTTAGTGGAAGGACAGAGTCACACGTTTCCACACTTCCTGCATGGAAAGACAGGTCTGGGTCGCCCACACCGGAAGCCTGGGGGAGGCACCTGTCTGAGGAGCTAATGGAGCATCCTGCAGTGCTTGGCTGTCTGCATCAGACTCGGAGCTCAGTTTTGCACAGGCAACTGCTCCATTATCTAGTTGACTGTGCAAAATTGTAAAGTGCGCCAGGTCCTGGAGCTGACCGTCAGGAGACTCGAGTCCTGGTAATTACCTCTGATGCCCCGCTGGCTCACCTCCGAGCCTGTTCCCGATGATTAGGAACACAGAGTCCTGCTCTCTGGAGTGAGTATGGCTGTCATTGACAGCCAGTGGACAGATACCATGTGAGACAGATCCCCACATCTGGCAGACGAGGCTCAGACCCAAGCGATAACAGAGATTTCGGTTGGCAGACACTGCGCTGGCGGCAGCTTCCCACATCAGTCAGGATGCTGCTGCCGCTGCTTCACTGGACGCTCCGAGTGAGGAGTGAAAGGGTCAACTTGATACAAAGTCGTACAGCCAGGATGTGCCCTGAAAGTGTCTTGTAAAATAAACATGTGGATAAGCCCGTTTAAACAGGCCTATTATCATGTGTGAGACTATTGAAAGAGTCTGGAGTGGCCACAGAGCCCGGGCAGGAGGCAGAGTTCCCCATGGGAGAATGCACCTTCCCTGTCTGGTCTCTGTCTCCAAGAGACTGTTAACCCTAAAATCGTGATTCCAAATATGCTTGTGTGCTGGTTGGTCTCCCCTCCTGAGTGTTGTCTCGTGTGTTATTTTCCTGAGATGTTATTTTTTATTTATTTATTTTTTGGTTTTTTGAGACAGGGTTTCTCTGTGTAGCCCTGGAGCTCACTCTGTAGGCCAGGCTGGCTTTGAACTCAGAAATCCACCTGCCTCTACCTCCCAAGTGCCGGGATTAAAGGCATGTACCACCACTGCCTGGCCTGATTTTTGTTTTTATTTTAAAGGACACAATGTGGGGAGAGGAGAAGGCAGAAGGGGATTAACAAATAGGAAAGAATGTGTGTGTGTTTCAACATGGAAGCCTTTGATTGTGCTTTTGATTCAAATCCTCTTTCTGTTCTTGCCAGCGACCAGCTAGCCTGGGCGGAGCAATCATTGAAGGTTGACAAAAGCCAGGCCTGAGTAGCAAACGTCTGCCTCCTGCCCTTGCTCTTCCCCAGATCCGCGTTTTGATTCTCCATGAGGACGGGAGACTATGAAGACCAGAAACTAGAGCCAGAAACCTGATCACACCCTCATCTGGTTTCTCAGTGTGGAGGTTCCTACCCAGCTGGTCTTGGCACTGCCGTAGTCATGTCCTCCTTTGTCCACAATGGACAAGGCATTTGGCAAAGAACAAGGGTGCTTCAGGCTGGATCCTGCTGTGATTTGAAAGTAAAATGTCTCCCACGGGCTCATGTGTTTGAATGCTTGGTCCCCAGCTGATGGCATTGTTTTGGAAGGTTCTAGAACCTTTAGGAAGTGGAGCCCGTGAAGGATGTGGGCACTCCACTTCGTGTCTGCTCTGTCCTGACTTCTAACATGGTGTGACCTCTTACCCCGAGCTCTTGATATCATACTTTCCCCTTCGTGATGGTATGTGCACTGACTGGTTTTGTGTGTCAGCTTGACATAAGCTAGAGTCATCAGAGAGGAGGAAGCCTCCATGGAGGAAGTGCCTCCAAGGGATCCAGCTGTTAGGCATTTTCTCAATTAGTGATCAATGAGGGAGGGCCCAGTCCATGGTGGGTGGTGCCATCCCCAGGACTCCATAAGAGCCTAGTCCTGTGTTCTATAAGAAAGCAGGCAGAACAAGCCAGTAAGCAGCACCCTTTCATGACTTCTACATTAGCTCTGGCATCCAGGATCCTGCCCTGTTTGAGTTCCTGTCCTGGATTCCTTCAATAATGAATAACAATATGGAAGGATAAGCCAAATAAACCCTTTCCTCCCCAGCTTGCTTTTTGGTCAGGGTGTTTTTGTTGAGGCAAGAAAAACCTTATCTAAGACAGTATGTATCCCTTGGAACTATAAGCCAAATAAACCCTGCTCCCCTGCAGAGGGTTTTATTTGCCAGGTATTTGGTTATAACAGGAGAAATAACTAATATAGACTCCATCTCCTCTCAACATTTCCCTTCATAAGGCTTTTCCTCGTCCCTACCTTCTGAGCCCCCTCAGCAGCATGGAGGTGAGTACAAGCCATTTCACTGCAGCACTGTAGACGTTTTAGCACAAACTCTCTGGATATTACATTGCTGTCTTTCAGGCCAAGGGGGCTTTTCAAGCTCCCGAAACCCCTTCTGGTTTGACTTTACCACCATCTATCATGGAAGGCTAAGCTTTTCGTTACATTCCAGGACCACTGGGAGGCAGCTGCCTCTACCCAGGGCTTCTGCTTGGCTCCGCCTGCTAGAACATTCATCTCATACCCATCATGATTCCAAGCAGAACATCCCTGGACTCTGCCCACAAAATCCCGGCCCCTCCCTAGTGCTGACCTCTGGGCAGTTCCTCCAGCCACATCTGTTCTCCATGTTTCCCCACTGTCTGCCTCGTGCGGCTCCACCCCACATTAATCACTGCCTTCTCTGGCGAATAAAGCATTCTGCTGAAATCGCCAGCGTCCTCCCCATCATTCTGTCTTAGTCACCAGCTTCACAGATGTCACGGACCTCCATTTCTCTCCTTCGTGAGCTCAGGCACGTGTGAGCATCCAAGTCCATGATCTGTCAGCACAACTGTTGTTCATCGATACCCGCCTGTCGGTTTCATACTCTGAAGGTTTCCAAGGCGATGGGTGATTATGGGCCCTCTGTGCCCCCCCTTCAGCAGCCAGCCTTATCTTATTTTAACAGAACTATTCTTTATGGTATGGATGTGAATGGAAGAACCTGAAAGTTCAGAAGCTGCAGCTTCCCCCTAATCAGCAGTTTGAGGATGGTAAAGCGAAACTGTCCTTTTTCTTTTAAACATACGTGATTGAGAGATTTACTATTATGTGAGCACACACATCCACATACATGTGTATATTTTTATGTGCTCCTGTGGTGGAGGTTCATATCTGTTTAGGTATATGTATTAGTGTCTGTGTGTATTGTTGTGGTGTGTGTGTGTGTGTGTGAGTGTGTGTGTGCGTTATTCCTCAGATTTTATCCACCTTATTGTTTGAAGCAGGGTTTCTCACTGAGCTGCAGATCACCAAGTAGTTTAAGCTGCTTGGCTGCTGAGCCTCAGGGGTCAGCCTGTCTCTGACTTCCCAGAGCACAGATTACCACATCCCTGTCTTGCCTTTTAGTTTTAAAGTTATTTATTATTATTATTGCATGTATATGTGTTTACTCCTGTGAACTTATGTGCACCGTGTGCCTACAGAAGCCCTTACCTGCAGGAGCCCTTAGAGGTCAGAAGGAGGTGTGAGCTGCCATGGGAGTGCTGGGAATTGAATCCAGGTCTTCTCTAAGCCTCTTACCTGCCCAGCCACCTCTCCAGGGCACACACCATCTTGACCTTTGTCTTAATCAGGGTTTCTATTCCTGCACAAACATCATGACCATGAAGAAAGTTGGGGAGGAAAGGGTTTATTCAGCTTACACTTCCACATGGCTGTTGATCACCAGAGGAAGTCAGGACTGGAACTCAAGCAGGCCAGCAAGCAGGAGCTGATGCAGAGGCCATGGAGGGATGTTCCTTACTGGCTTGCTTCCCCTGGCTTGCTCAGCTTGCTCTCTTATAGAACCCAAGACTTCCAGCCCAGGGATGGCACCACCCACAAGGGGCCCTACCCCCTTGATCACTAATTGAGAAAATGCCCCACAGCGGGATCTCATGGAGGCACTTCCCTAACTGAAGCTCCCTTCTGTGATAACTCCAGCCTGTGTCAAGTTGGCACACAAAACCAGCCAGTACAACCTTTTACCTCCTGTGGTTTCTGGGTACTCAGGTACTCCTGACTTTAATGTAAGCATCTTACCAGGGGAATCATCTCCACAGCCCTTGTGTGTCCACTTCCCTCGTGTGTCCACTTCCCTTGTGTGTCCACCTCCCTTGTGTGTCCACCTCCCTCGTGTGCCCACCTCCCTCGTGTGCCCACCTCCCTCGTGTGCCCACCTCCCTCGTGTGTCCACAGCCTTTGTGTGTCTACTTCCTTGTGTATCCACATCGCCATAGTGCTCAAGGATCTTTCTAGGAAGGATGCAAAGACTGTAGTTTAGCAAACCCAAGACCCAGCCAACCCTCATCTCTCTTGCCTGACTCCAAATAGAAGCTGCAGAGGCCAGATGGCCATCTTCTCAGTCTCCTCGAGAAGGGGTAAGTGGTGTGTGTGCATGTATGTGTGTATATGTGTGTGTATATGTGTGTGCATGTGTGTGTTTTGTGTATATGTATGTGTGTATATGTGTGTGTATATGTGTGTGCGTGCGTGTGTGTGTATGTATGTGTGTATGTATATGTGTGTGTGTGTGTGTGTGTGTGTGTGTGTGTTCTAAATGATGAGGCTATACAAGGCAGCACAGACTAAACTATGCTGTGACAACAAGTTAACCAATAGCTTGCCACAGCAGGGCTCGTTTCTCACTCACACTGTGTGCCCTATGTGGACCTGCATGGCCTCTGCTCCACAGTTGCTGTGGAGAGCTTCTTGGTGCTGCTGTCTAGGGATTTGGGGAAAAAAATGACATTGGGCTAGGACAAGATGTAGGCTCAAGATGAGTACAGCTGGGGAATGTGTTCTCTGTGTCTTGATGGGTCTTGTAAGGCCCTGAGTATAGTAATCCTGGGACCTTTGTTTATGCTTTGTTCTTTAACTGCTTTCTTTATGCCTTAGGACTGACCATATTCTTTGCATGTACCTAGAATGATATAAAAGCAGATTGAAAAAAACAAAACAAAACAAAACCCACTTCAGCCTCAGCACTGGCTGGAGTCATGTTATAATGTTGTCTAATTGTCTTTTATTTCTTTCATCCTCACGCCCTCCCTCGAGACCCTGTTGTCTGACTGAGCTGGCTCGGTCAGACTGGTAGAGCTTTTGACATCTGATAGTAACATTGTCTGGGAATGAGGGGGAGATCCCTGGAAAGGAAGAATAGCACAACTCCACAGCTCTGCTCAGAGTAAAACTCTATCCCTCTTGGTACCGTGAATACCTCTGCAGCTGAGCCTTGCCCTGGTTGAAGCTTCTCCTTTCCCACAGTCTGTAAAAACAGCCTTGACCTCAGAACTAGCCCAACCCCTAGAAAGCTCCAGAGGTCTCATTACAACTAAGCCATAGTCTTAGTTGACTAAACAAAAAGAATGTGCCATTAGAGAGCTGTGGACCCTGAGATGGAGACAATGTGGAGTTTACCGTCCTTCTCCAGGTTGCTCAGTGTTGACAGGCAAACCAAGGTCCTCACACTCCCTATCCAGGCTCCCGCTTCCACAGAGGTTCTCTAGGTAAAGGAAGCTAGAGAGGCAGACAGACCCCTCCTTCCCTTCATGTATAACTGGGAGAGACCCCAGCTGCTTCTTTCCAATCCGATCCCCCTCTCTCTCCACTCCTCCCAAAGCCAAAGCTGGTGGCTATAGTCCAGATTCTACTAAATATTTAGGGGCCCGAAGAAGATCAGGTCCCAGAGAGCTAGTATCTCCAAATGCCAGATCTCAAAATTGCTTTGATTAATGAACCGTCTGTCTGTGTAACGCCAGAGTTCACATTCCACATCTGTGTTGCTCCTTGTCATTCCCCTCTGCTCCTCTCTCCCATCTTCCCCTGACTCTTGATCCCCGAAGACCTCCTTGCATCTGATTCAGAAGCTAACTGTACTGGCTGGTTTTGCATGTCAACTTCACACAAGCTGGAGTTATCACAAAGAGAGCCCCAGTTGGGGAAGTGCCTCCATGAGATCCAGCTGCAAGGCATTTTCTCAATTAGTGATCAAGGTGGGAGGGCCCAGCCCACTGTGGGTGGGGTCCTGGGTTCTATAACAAAGCAAGCTGAGCAAGGTAGGGGAAGCAAGCCAGTAAGCAGCACCTTCCATGGCCTCTGCATCAGCTCCTGCCTCCGAGTTTTTGTCCTGTGTGAGTTCCTATCCTGTCTTCCTTTGGTGATGAACAGCAATGTGGAAGTTGTAAGCTCAGTAAACCCTTCCCTCCCCAACTTGCTTCTTGGTCATGATGTTTTGTGCAGGAATACAAACCCTGACTAAGACAGTAACCATTCTGTATTTTGTCCTCTGCTGATTCATTAAGGAAACCCTGCTCTCTGGCCTCCACCCTCTCAGTACTCACACATAGATGAAGTCAGTCAGAGCGGGGGTGGGGGGCCCTCTCTGCATCGCTACCTATGTGTGAGGTGAAGGTGACTTCAGATTCACATGGTCTATCTTAACCTTGATCAAGGACTCACCATAGGAAGGCTCTCCTTGTCTTCCTCAGGACCACCATTTCTTATTCACTTCATCTCTCTGGGTTTCTCCACCCACCCATCACAACAAACTTTTGCAATCCAAAAGGCACTGGGAAATCAGGTTCTCAGAACGTTGAGGGGGATGGGGGAGTCAGTGTGTTTCTTGGAGTCCCACATCTGTGTCTTGACCTATGTTGCTTCCTGAGGGCATTCTCCCTTAGTTGGTGCTCTGGGGAGAGGCATGAGGTACTGGAGAGTTCCTCTCCTCATACCCTCTAAGCCTTGAGGCTATCTGAAGAATCCCCAGAAGTTCCTGAGCCCATGTCTCTTTTTCCCCTCTGCCTCCTCTTCTCTGAGAAAGCAGAAAGGTGGAGACTATCAGCACTTCCAGGCTTCTAATCCTGATTAGCCAGGCAATAGACACCAGGGAGGATGTGTTTAGAGAGTGTCTGGGTTGGGAATGAGGACTTCTGAGTTCCATGAGCTGCTCTGCCCCCCTCCAGCTTGCTGACCTTGGTCAGGTCCCCTCATCTCTCTGGGCTTCTATAATCATTTGGCCAACAAAGATGTGGAATGATTCAATCACTTCCAGAGTATCTGCATTGCACAACAACTGTTTCTCAGCAAACTGTTCTATTGGGAACCAGGGACTTTTTCATGAGCACTTGAAGTCTTACTGGGGTTCCAGAAACTTCCCCCCTTTGACTCTGGAGGCAGATTCCACTGTAGCCAGGCCACCCCTCTGCCTTTAGGCCATTGGAAGAAATGCTGCAGCATCTGGATTTTACTGCATTGTGGTTGCTCTGTGCTCTTGGGCACACGCAAGCTTGTTGTTTTATTCTTGCCTTTGGAGTTAGTCAAGAGTTTTAGAAAGGGCGAGATGAGAAGGACTGTTGTCCAACCCAGCTGAATGTGTTTGGGTGTGTCTACCTTCATACCTGCACAGATACTGTGGACCACAACCAATGCGGCTTTGACACAACTTCAGGAAGTTGTGTATCTTACATCTGAGTGGAAGTGATTTCCAGGGCGCAGGCTCCAGGATCTCTGTTCTGTACAAGTCTTAAGGAAACACCCAGAGGTGTTGGGATGATCTCGTTTCAATAACACAAGAACCTTGAAAGAGATAAGCTTCCCTCCCCCTGGGAGTCGGCAGAGCAGGAGGTGTGAAGTGAGCTCTTGGAGACAGGAACTTGACATTCAGGGCCCCAGGGAAAAAGGGGAAAGTGTAGGTCCAGTTTTGTATGTGGAAACATGTTGGAGAGATTTCTCCATTGGCAAACTGCCCCAGCTCCTGCTCTGGGGAGAGGCTGGTTACTCTGTCGTCTCTTAGGGTTTTACCGCTGTGAACAGACACTGTGACCAAGACAAGTCTCATAAAGGACAGCATTTAATTGGGGCTGGCTTACAGGTTCAGAGGTTCAGTCCATTATCATCAAGGCACAAACATGGCAGCATCCAGGCAGGCATGGTGCAGGAGGAGCTGAGAGTTCTATATCTTCATCTGCAGGCTGCTAGCAGAATACTGGCTTCCAGGCAGGTAGGATGAGGGTCTTAAAACCTACACCCACAATGACACACCTACTCCAACAGGATCACACCTTCTAATAGTGCCACTCCCTAGGCTGAGAATATATAAACCATAACGCTTCACAATGGTAGATGGTTCGGGAGCCCAGAGATCAGATCTAGAGAAAATCACTTTGCAGATTTCATTGCAATGCCAGAGAAGCCACTAGAGAAGGGAGTTAGCACAGCATCAAGGATAGGGGAGGGGTGGGATAGGAGGGTAGGTAATATCACCGGACTGTTAGTTTTTCTTGTATATGAAATTACTAAATAACATCGCTTATAGGAAAACTTCACTGGTAGAGATGTAGAAGAAAGGAAGCTTCCAAGATGACAGCTACCAGCCATGAGCTCATATGTCCTCTACAGTGTCCTCTGCTCCATCTGCACCAGCACACAGTCTCTCTCCACTCAAATCTGGACAGAAACCGTGCTGACTGAACCAGAGGGCATAGAAGAGTTGATTCCCTGTTGTGTCCAAGGCTGTACCTGAAACTCACCAGCTGGGCTTTGGTGCTTTAAGCTGACATTTAAGAAGCCATCATTCCAGAAGAAACTACACTACACAGAAGCCCAAGAAGGCAGTGAGCAAGCAGACCCCTGCTCAGTGGGTAAGAGCACCAACTGCTCTTCCAAAGGTCCTGAGTTCAAATCCCAGCAACCACATGGTGGCTTGCAACCACCTATAATGAGATCTGATGCATTCTTCTGTTGCGTCTGAAGACAGCTACAGTGTACTTATTTATAATAAATCTTTGGGCTAGAGTGAGCAGGGTCTGAGCGAGTGGAGTTCACTGGAGCAAGCAGAGGTCCTAAAAATTCAATTCTCAACAACCACATGAAGGCTCACAACCATCTGTACAGCTACAGTGTACTCATATACATAAAATAAATAAATAAATCTTTTAAAAAATAAAAAAATAGAGGAGAACACAGGTAAACAGCTAAAAGCTCTTAAAGAGGAAACAAAAAAATCCCTTAAAGAATTACAGGAAAACACAATCAAAGAAGTGAAGGAAATGAACAAGCCCACCTAAGATCTAAAAATGGAAATAGAAACAATAAAGAAATCACAAAAGGAGACAACCCTGGAGTTAGAAAACCTAGGAAAGAGATCAGGAGTCATAGACGCAAGCATCACCAACAGAATACAAGAGATAGAAGAAAGAATCTCAGATGCAGAAGATACCATAGAAAACATTGACACAACAGTCAAAGAAAATGCAAAAAGCAAAAAAGTTCCTAACCCCAAACATCCAGGAAATCCAAGAAACAGTTAGAAGACAAAACCTAAAATAATTAGTATAGAAAACAGCAAAGATTTCCACATTAAAGGACCAGTAAATATCTCCAACAAAATTGTAGAAGAAAACTTCCTAACATGAAGAAAGAGATGCCCATGAACATACAAGAAGCCTACAGAATTCCAAATAGACTGGACCAGAAAAGAAATTCCTCCTGTCACATAATAATCAAAACACCAAATTCACTAAACAAGAAAGAATATTAAAAGCAGTAAAGAAAAAAAGTCAAGTAACATACAAAGGCAGGTCTATCAGAATTACAGCAGACTTCTCACCAGAGACTATGAAAGCTAGAAGATCCTGGACAGAAGTCATACAGACCCTAAGCGAACACAAATGCCAATCCAGGCTACTATATCTGGCAAAAACTCTTGATTGCCATAGATGGAGAAACCAAAATATTCCATGGCAAAACCAAATTTATACAAATCCTTCCATAAATCCAGCCCTACAAAGGATAATAGATGGAAACCACCAACACAAGAAGGGAAACTACACCCTAGAAAAAGCAAGAAGGTAATCTTTCAACAAACCCAAAAGAAGATAGCCACATAAACATAATTCCACCTCTAACAACAAAAATAACAGAAAGTAACTATCACTTTTTTATAATATCTCTTAACATCAATGGACTCAATTCCCCCCCCCCCAAAAAAAAACATAGACTAACAGACTGGATATGTAAACAGGACCCAGCATTTTGCTGTATACAGGAAACAAACCTCAGTGACAAAGGCAGACACTACCTCAGAGTAAAAGGTTGGAAAACAATTTTCCAAGCAAATTATCTCAAGAAACAAGCTGGAGTTCTAATATCAAATAAAATCAACTTTCAACCAAAAGTTATCAAAAAAGCTAACGAAAGACACTTCTACTGGTCAAAGGAAAAATCTACCAAGATGAACTCTCAATTCTGAACACCTATGCTCCAAATGCAAGGGCACTCACATTCATAAAAGAAACTTTACTAAATCTCAAAGCACACATTGCACAGCACACAATAATAGTGGGAGACTTCAACACCCCACTCTCTGCAGTGCACAGATCTTGGAAACAGAAACTGAATAGAGACACAGTGAAACTAACAGAAGTTATGAACCAAATGGATCTAACAGATATTTGTGGAACATTTCATTCTAAAGCAAGAGAGTGTACCTTCTTCTTAGCACCTCATGGTACCTTCTCCAAATTAAGCATATAATTGGTCCCAAAGCAAGCCTCAACAGATACAAGGAGATTGAGATAATCTCATGCACCCTATCAGATTACCATGGACTGAGGCTGGTCTTGAATACCAACAAAAGCAACAGAAAGCACACATATACATGGAAACTGAACAATGCTCTACTCAATGATAACTTGGTCAAAGAAGAAATAAAGAAATAAATTAAGGACTTTTTAGAATTGAATGAAAATGAAGACACATCATACCAAAACTTATGGAGCACAATGAAAGCAGTGCTAAGAGGAAAACTCATAGCTCTAAGTGCCTCCAAAAAGAAACTGAAGAGAACTTACACTAACAGCTTGACAGCACATCTGAAAGCTCTAGAATAAAAGGAAGCAAATACACCCAAGAGGAGTAGATGGCAGGAAATAGTCAAACTCGGGGCTGAAATCAACCAAATAGAAACAAAAAGAACTATACAAAGAATCAACAAAACCAGGAGCTGGTTCTTTGAGAAAATCAACAAGACAGATAAACCTTTAGCCAGACTAGCCAGAGGGCACAGAGACAGAATCCAAATTAATAAAATCAGAAATGAAAAGGAAGACATAACAAGGAAATATATCTTAAAATAATTATTCTGTTTGTTGAATATTAATAGTTGAAAATATTAAAATCATGTTCTACAAACAAAATATTCAAGTGGTAAATTTAAAAAAAATAAAAGAAAGAGGGGCGTGTGTTTTGTGTCCATTTAACTTCATCCACTGTAGTCATTGTTAGCTGGCTAGAAACACCCGTAAATAAGATTATATATATGGTGTCAGAGAGAGTGGGAAGTACTTTCTTCCTCTTCAGTCCTTACACAAGTAAAAAGGGCAGAGAGCACGCACATCCATAGTTACTCAGCCTCACCACATGGACACACACCTTAGACCTCCACACACACACAACATTACACACGGACACACACCTTAGACCTCCACACACACACAACAGTACATCCATAGACATACCATTTCTGTCTGCCCCCAATACTCACATACACATACAGTTGCCATGGGTACTTGCTGCTGGCTCTCCGACTTCGCTCAGTCTCCAACTCGGTTAAATGTGACTTTTTCTCTATGGAGGGCAGAGGGCCAAAAATCATGCTGCTTTCCCAGATCTTCTTACAGCTAAGATCCTGGTTGTGATTTAACATGTGCCGATCAGGACTCTCAGTCAATGCCGACTTCAGTGGAGAGACAGCGGGAGGAGGCTCTTCGGGCAGCAGAGAAGCTGACCGCTTCCCAGTGACATCAATGGTGACAGAGATGTATCTGGGGGTTCACCTACAGTCCTTCCCTTCAGCTCCCCAGAAGTCTGTCAACTGTCTCAGTGATGCAAGGATCTCCTTTTCTGGACCTGTCACTCTGCGTACTGTCACCTGGCTTAACCAGCCACCTCTACCCATCACAGCCTCTCCTGGTGACTGAATGCTTGATCTTGAACAAGGAAGTGAGATCTCCAAGGTTTGACTTCTCTTCTGTGAGGTAGGTATGGTGGTTTGAATAGGCATGACCCCCATAGACCCATGTGTTTGAATACTTGGTCCATAGAGAGTGGCACTATAAGGAGGGGTGGCTTTGTTGGAGTGGGCATGACTTTGTTGGAGGAAGTGTGTCACTGGGGGTGGGCTTTGAGGTCTCAGAAGTTCAAGCCAGTTCTCTGCCTGCTGACTGCAGACCTAGATATAGAATTCTCAGCTCTTTCTTCAGCACCATGTCTGCCTGCACACTACCATGCTCCCCGCCATGATCATAATCTAAACCTCTGAAACTCTAAGCCAACCCCAGTTAAAAGTTTTCCTTTATAAGAGTTGCCAAGCTCCAGAAGCTGGATCTAGACCCCTTCCACGTTTGCAGCTTGATCTCCATATGGGTCCCCTAACAAGTGAAGCAGGGGTTGTCTCCATCTCTATTCCCTGACATTGGATCCCCTTCCCTCCTACTTGGACTGCCTGGTTGGGCCTCAGTGGGAAAGGATGTGCCTGGACCTTCGGAGACTAGATGCCTCATAGTAGGGTGGTAGCCAAGGGAGGCTCCCTTCTTTGATGAGAAAGGGAGGAGGCCATGGGGGAGGGACTTGTAAGGGTGGGACTGGGAAGAGAGGAAGGGGACTGTGATCAGGGTGTAAAGTAAATTAAAAACAAAAGTTGCTATGTTCATGGCGTGTTTGCAGCCATAAAACCCAAATTAAGACAGGAGGGGCAGGGTCTGAATAGAGAGTGACATGGCCCAGTAAGTGAGTGTATGATGTCTGACTCAGAGGAGCGGCTCACCTTAAGGCCTACAGCAACCTTACTCAAATCTCATGGAAAGGTCAGTGGAGGTGGATGCTAAGCAGGGATAAGATAGATGTCCTGGTGAGAAGCCAACCTAGAATTCTCATGGCCAATGAGGAGATAGCTCCCTTGATACAGTAATAAGGCTCTCATCTGCCATGTCTCCTCCACTAACCTTTACACCAAGGGTTCTCCCTTTGGGCTTCAGCTTTGTTTGTATTTCCTCTGGCTTCTGACCAGGTGACAAGTCTTAGAGCAGACCTCTGTGTCTTTGCTTCATCCTCTGAAGGACCCTCAGAGGAAACTGAAAGCCAATGTGACCCTGATACTGACCAGCTCCAAGTCCCTTCAGTGATCCATCCTTGGCTGTACAGAGCACCTGAACCTGTCCATCAAAGCTCTGGCCTCACTGCTCTTGGATTCTTTGTCTTAATCCCAGTTGCCACCCGTGGAGAAAGGATGCTTTCATCTCTGTCCCACAATGTCTGTGGAGCCAGTGTTCTGAATACTGCAGCAACAGGGGCCCAATGTCACTCAGGAAGTAGATACTGCATGAGGCAAGGCACAGTGAATGAAGTATATGGTCTATGCATCAATTTTCAGCACCTACAGATGACAACATGCTGTAGTTAGTGAAATCTGTTAGTCCTGGTCCTGAGGCGAGTGCTATGGGCGGCATTTGAGGATATCTTGTTGCGTGTGGGGAAAGCAGGCACAGGGGAATGAGTGCATTGGAGAAGCATTGACCGGTGACTGGGGCATCCCAGCAGTGCATGTGCACATATGTGTGAGAATGTGTGTGCCTGTGCACATGTGGAAGACAGAGAAAGATGTCAGGGTGTCCTGTCCTGTTACTCTCTGCCTTACTCCCTTGAGGTAGGTAGGGTGTCTCATGAAATGTAGAAGTTCCGTGAGAGCCTAGCAAGTCCCAGAGAGCGATCTCCCTGCCTCCACCCTCCACACAGTGGAGCTAGAGGCATGCCTTTGGGCATATGAATCTTCATGTGTAGAGCAGGGGATTTGAAATCAAGTCTTCATTCTGAACCAGCTCCCCAGACTGGTCCCTAGTCTAACTGTGAAACCAGCTTCTCCTCTCAAAGTACATACAGACAACAGTAGCCTGCCTCATTCTATCTGGTTTCTGTACTTAAAGTGGGATTGAGTATTACCCAGGAGAGATGAAGTGAAGTGCCCGTGTTGGTATTGAGATACAGCGGCTCACTTGTAACACTTTTGGGGTCTGGAGCTTCAGGTGTTCAAGACTGCCTACTATAAATACCTGTACAGTATTCCCCATACTGTATAGGCGGCACCAAGGGAGCTGTTCAGAAGGTGAGTTTTGAGTGGAGTTTGGAAGGAAATGGCTGTATCCCCAGGAAGGACGAGGAGTCCCTCCAGCCTAGGCAGCTGAGGTCCTCCTTGTACTGGGTATCAAGTCTACACAGGTTCACACACATGACTCTGCTGTTCACAGTGTGACTCACTGATCTATCCAGAATAGGGAAGAAAATGCTACAGAGATGTCTCTGTGCTACCTGGGCATCCTCCCAGCAGAAGGTCAGGCCCTTAGCAGGGGTAAGGAGACACCATTGATGTGCAGGAGCTCAGTCCACTTGTATCACACTTATGAGGACCTGAGAGCTGGAGCTCCCTACAGGCAGAGTCCAGAGACGGGAGAGCCGAGAACCATCAAGACCAGGACAGGCAGGAGCACCCATCACAGGGCACATGAGTGACCAGAGGCACTGTGCAAGGCAACCCAAAGTCATGGCAGCAGCTGATGGATCCTGTTGCTTTTTATTGATGGGTGTTAAGCACACAGAAATATAAAAAAAAAATATATATATATGCATAGAAATATACAATAATAGTAGAGAGCTTGATGAGCTTCAATAGAATGAACATGTTCAGATATCGGTGCTGAAACCTGAGAAACAAAGATTCACAGAGCCCTGCTTTAGTCTCTCCCAGCCTTTCCCCCATAGTCCGGAACTTCTTATAACATTGACAAGAATTTCAGAATTTTTTAAAGGAAACTTTTTTTTAAAAAAATGTTATTTATTTTTAAGTTGAGTGAATGAATGCTTTCACTATTTCTTCTGTTCAATACCACATTTGTGGTGTAACCTAGATACTAGAACCAGATGTTATGTTTGCTCTCTCTGTGTTAAGATATGGGACCAGTGAGATGGCTCAGTAGGTAAAGATGCTTGCTGCCAAATGTGATAATCTGAGTTCAATCCCCAGGACCTACCCACACAATAGAAGGAGAGAACCAATCCTTGAATGTTGCCCTCTGATCTCTTCAGGTGTGCCAGGGTGCAGAGAGGAGAAAGAGAAGAAGAGAGAATACAAAGTCAATAAAATATGGAAATATGGAAGGCTGGGGGTTTCACTCAATGGTAGTGCACTTGCCTAACTAATAGGAAGCCTGGACCACATTCCCACCCCTGAAAACAAATCAGGAATTCTGTGGAATGCAGCTACAGCTGTTTGACTCAGCACCATGTTTGAGAGGACTTCCCTTCCCACACGGTTGGGCAGTGTGCCAGTCTTCACGAGTAAGAGGGCACATGCCCAGGTGGGCTCCGAACCAGCCTGCCCATCAGGTCAAGTTTCTTTCCTTACTGTGTATCCTTAATGGGCCACGACATAAAGTCCTGCATGAGGTCCAGCCCTCTTCCTCTGCGCTGAGGTCCCTCATCCTCTGCGCTGAATTGCTGTGGCTTTCTTGACCTTTGGGATTTCAACTTTCAGAACCAGCTTGTCAAACACTGCAAAACAGACTGTCAGGTATCGACAACGGTTCCTTTGAGACTGTAGATTTCCCTGAGCAGGACTGCCATCTTGGCAGGATTGGGTTTTCTATCAAAAACCACCGTGTCATCTCTCATCTTAGGTATAACTGAAATCTTAAAACAAAGATCTGATTTCTTGTCACCCATAGACAGGCCTGCCCAAGCCCATTTATTAGAGTGAAAAAAATTATAACGTCCATTATTTTGAAAATGGGTATTTCTCATTGAGAAGAAGAGATGTGTGCTCCGGAATTCCCACTGGATATTAGCTGTGGCTGCCATGGCTGCTACTGACATCATCACCATTGACATGGATGCCACATCATCGTTATGGCTTCTGCTCTGCTGCTGTTTGGGGTTTGTGCTCTCTTCCTAAGACATTTGAAGAATAGGTGAGGGAAGGTTGTGAGCAAGCCTTATCAACTAGGACCATCAACGAAGTTCAGGGTCACTCTCATCTCTCATGTCCCAGACTCCTTTAGGGAAAACAGGCAAGAATGATTCGGATACAGATGCATAGATAGAGATAGGGAAATGTGCTCATCCCCAGAACAACACTCCTCCCTCCTAAGCCCCCATCACCTCACTGTCCCCAGGACACACAGCTCTGCCATTAACCTCAATGTGCAGATGGCGAAAACTCAGTGAGTTCAGAGAGCTAGTAAATTAGAGCCCAGGACTGTGAATCCCAGCCCCAAGTAGACGCATCTCTCTGCTGCTTGGGAATGCTTTAAATCTTTATATTCAAACTGCCACCTTTGCACGTTGTGGAAAGGATCCCAGCAGTCCTGGTCTCACCACAGAGGTCACAGTACTGCAGCTCTTCATCTCCAGCAGTTTACTCTGCCTCCACCTGGCTCCTTGCTGTAAGCCAATCGGTTAGCCTCTAAACTCAGCTCCAGGGTGCTCTTAAGACACACAAATTCCAGCAGTAAATAGCAAAACTGTTAGACCAGATTAAATTTGCCAAAGTGACTTGGGCTGAGCTGAGAAAAATGGACCCCCTTGAAATGAAGCTTTGTCAGCCAAGAGTAACAAAAGCCTGGCCCAGAAACCCTTTTGGTTAATTATTCAGCACGCAGAGCACATGCTAGGGGACTTGGCTGAGGCCTTGCACCCACAGAGAGTTGGGGAGACGTGAACCCCGCTTAATTTATTTTTCATTCCTGTCCTCTGCCTTTCTTTGCTAACAAAATGGTCTTGTGGGGGGAATTCCCTGCTTTTGACATTGGGAGTCTGCGGGACCTGTCTGGAAGGTGACTAATGACAGAAGAGGCCGTGAGCTGAAGATTGTGGTCAGAGAGAGGAAAGGGAGTGGGGCAGAAGCGTGATAAAGGAGGAATTATGGGAATGGGGATGAAGGGGAGGGGACCACAGACAGGGGAGGCAACCCCATCTCTGCTTCCACTGCATTTTTCTTGCCACAGGAAAAGGCAAGTGTGTGATGTAAAAGACTTCATGTTTTTTTTTGTAAAGAATTGATTCTGCAGAAAAACAAGACAGCCTGTGCTCCAGTGGCTGTGTGACACACCCACCTCTGTTTCTCTAGAAGGTTCTATGACATCCCAGGAGGAACGCAAACATGCCCAAGCAAACACACCCACACCCTCTTCTATTTTACCTTTTGCATCTATCTTTGCTTTTGAAGAAGCCTGATAAATATCTCCCTTTATTCCGGAGAAAGGTGTCACAGGGGAGATTTCCTTATGGCTTTCTACAGACACCTGGGCCACACCCTGCTCCTGTGGCCTCTCCTGTCAGCATCGGCTGGTATAGCATTGCCTCAGCTTTGTGTTCAGAGTGGTTCAGGTTTGGCCTTTGTATAATCTCCATTCCCACAGCCCTCAGGCAAAGAGCCCATCTCACACAGAGGGGGAGAGTTCCAGGCAGGCCACTGCTTACTCTGACCACACCTTCACGTCTCTCTCTCTCTCTCTCTCTCTCTCTCTCTCTCTCTCTCTCTCTCTCTCTCTCTTTCTCTCTCTCTCTCCCATTCCTTCCCTCTTTTCCCATTCCTTCCCTCTTTCCCTCTCTCCTCTTTCTCTATCTCTTTCCAATACTTCTTCTAAGTCCTTCTTGTGGAGAAATGCTTCTCGAGAGTCTGAATTTATGTGGGCCTTTCTCCTAAATGTCATATCATTGACATTTGCATGTCAGGGGCAGGGACACCCACACATCCCTTGCTCATCCTTATGGCTTTAATTTAACACTTTCACTAATCCCCATTTTACCTCCTTTCACCAGTACCTCTCAACAACTGTCCATTCTCTTACCACATCTAGCCACTGGTAACTTGTCCAAGCTCTTGAATCCAAAGTCTGTCAATACTGAGGGATGAGAGTAGGCATTCTGGGTTCTGAATGCTGTAGGCCTGTCCTAGTATGGTGTATAACTTCATCTCCCTGAGAGATCCCTCCATGGGGGAGGGAAGTGAGAGGCTGAACTGGCTTTCTCTGAGAACAGGCTACTTGCCCACTAGGACAAGAAAAGCCACAGGAGTTGCTACAGAGAGGGTTCCTCCATCTTATAGACAAGACCACCAAAGCTAGACAACACACCCTCACTATTTATTTCCATCATGGCCGCAATGGAAAGCAGTAGTGGAGGCTGCTGGGGGGAAAGATAACTTTCTGTAGTCTCAGGGAGGTGAGAAGTGAGAATTTCCCACCCCCACCCCAGTAAGCTTGCCATTCCCTGGTAGGAGAGTTTTGCAGCGTCTCTGATCCTGTCCTAGTCCAAAAGCAGTGTCCTGCTGCAACTGCCTCTCTCTGGAATGAAGTTTAAGAATACCTCAGCAGGCTTGGCTGAAGAACCCATACACAAGTGACAGTGCCGGGTCAGGACAGAGCAGGGGCCACCCACAGTGATGGGTCCTAGGAAGACTGACAAGTAAGAACTGCTCTCATCTCCTTTGTACTGCTGAGGCTGCGAAGCTGAGAGGCCAAGTCACTCCGTGGACTCGGAGTGGCCAGCAGCCTCGCATTCCCCTGCTGTCCCCTCCCCAGACATAGAAACGATACACTTCTCCAAATGCCTATGTCAGGAACATCGTATCCTAAATGGTCCCAAGGACCCTGGGAGTACAGAAGCAGGCTCTGGGCCATCAGAAGCCTGAAGCTGAGTTGGTGCCTGATTGCTGTGGGCCTTGAGTGGCCCCAAGGCTCTGCCCTAGGAGAAGCCTGTGGGAAACCGATGCATTATGACCCTGGGCAGTAGCTACCATGTGTAATAACTCACAGGAGTGGCTGGTGTGATGGCTCCTCTGGGATAGTGCTTCCAGGATAAGCATGAGAACCTGCTTTCCTCTGAACTACCCATGCGTGAAGCTGGGCAGCGAGGCAGTCACTCGTAATCCTGGCACCAGGGAGGCCAGGCAGGAGGCTCCCTAGGACTCTGTAACCAGCCAGCTTAGCTTAATTGTTGAAGTGAGCAAAGGTCCCAGTGTGAAGCTCTGGTTCAAAACCCAAGGTAGGGTGTGGCTGACAGCCAGCTCTGTGGTTAAAAGTGCTGGACAAGCCTGAGGACCTGTGTTAGCATCTGAAAAAACTGTTGATTTTGGTGGCATGTGATCTTGGGGATAGAGACAGGAGGATTGCTGAGGTTTGTTGGCCTCTGGTCTATACACACAGCCACCCCCCCCACCCCCCCACACAAGTACACGTGTGTGTGTGTGTGTGTGTGTGTGTGTGTGTGTGTGTGTATGTGTGTGTGTATGCACACATAGATACTCAAACACATGCATACATATAAACTCTCACACAAGCACACATGTATATATACACACACGCACACACACACACACACACACACATACACACATGTACATGCCATCAAACAAACCAACAAAACCAAGATATCCAGCTCCTGAGAAACAACACTCAAGGTGGAGTTCTGGCTTCCACATACATGCTCATACACATATGTGTGCACATATCCCTCCCACCCACACATATAGACACATTTAAATAAATAAACAAATGAATAAATATAGAAGGAGCCAAGCCTTCTACAAGGAAATGTGTCTTCGATGTCCACCTGACAAGTATGTTCTGAACCCCTGGGCTGCCTACAGGCTCAAGGGTATGTGTTTTAGTCAGTTGTCCCAGAACACAACAGCTTCCATTTAACTCTCCGACATGCCTTAGAACTTAACTTTTCTAAATCCCCATGCTAGAGGCGATGATGGTGAGTGACAGGCTTGTTCAAGCTGGATTCCCAAACCCTGCCTGTGTCTCTTGCTCATGGGATTGTGATCAGGGTGTCAACAGGCACTCAAAGGGGTAAGGGTCATTATAATCCACCATAGGTTCAACACTTCCATCTGCAGAAAAGCCAGGTTCAAGGAAGGCTCCGAAAGGGCACTTGGGATTTTATCAAGCAGGCGTGTTTAAACTGGCTCTCCTTAAAATATGCTGAGGCTTTCCTTTCAATAGAGAAATGTCACCCAGCTCAAGGCAGTGAGGACACACCCGACACCATTCATTTCTGCAGTTGTTTTGAAAGGACTTTTCATACAATCAGGTGGCTCATTACGCAACTGAACTGCCTGTCACCTCCCTCTGGGTTTCCATGGGTGTTTGTTTCTTTTTAATTCTAGAGATGAGACATCTGTTCTCAGTTCTCGTTCTGGGATGGTAGCTCTTCTCCATGACCCAAACCCTCTCCAGCTGCGACCTTTGGAACGGAGAGCATGACCCTGTGCGCTGACCACTCCGCACCCAGGAGGCATCATTCCAAACTCCGTCCAGGATGGATCCTTCCAGCCCTTCATCATCTCAAAACTATGTTCAGGGCAGCGAGACCGTCCTCATGACCCAGGGCATCCATGTGCTCTCTCCTCCTCAGAACCTGACCTTTGGAGAAGCAGCCATGGTGTACAGAAGAAGGCAATCGCCATGGTGCCCCCAAAGCTCCAGCAGCCATGTGCTAATAATGCAAGATGCTGAAGGAGGCCAAGGGAGAGAGTTGGCTTGGAGACTGAAAACCAAAGAGGGAGGGAGGAATGATAAGCGAATCGATGCTTAATTAAAAGCACATTTGTAAAAAGATCAGGCCTGGCCAAAAAAAAAAAAAATGACAACGATAGCTAAAGTTTTAAAATCAAGTCACTCTCTCCTGAGATTTCTTCCAGAGCCAGGCTGGATTCAGGACTCTGGGTTTTGTCTTCCAGGAGAGTCTGCAGATCTGGGGAGGGATGGGGGGACAGTGAGGGGGAGGTGAGCCAAGTGCCAAAGTGCTAGCTCCTGAGGCATCTGCAAAGGGCAGAGCTTCTCCCAGCATGACCCTAGACGTGAAAGGCCACAGCAGGAATGAGGCAAAGTGCAGACATACCTCACCTACGTGCCAATCACAAACCCAGGGCAGACACTGCAAACACAGATGAATGACTTCACAGGCTGGAGGTCCTGCAACAAAGACCTGAACTCCAAATTGTGAGAGTCCTGGGAAAATGGCTCACTCTGTAAAGTGCCTGCCTTGCAAGCACAATAACCTGAGTAATCCCCAGAATTCACACACACACACACACACACACACACACACACACACACACACACACACAGAGAGAGAGAGAGAGAGAGAGAGAGAGAGAGAGAGAGAGAGAGAGACATATCCTGTGCTTATATCATGATACTGGGATGCAGAGACAGATGGATTCTTTAGGCCCACCAACCAGCCTAGCCTACTCCTAGCTCAACGAGAGACCCTGTCTCAAAAAAGATTTAAAGGTGAATGATACCCAAGGAATGACAGCAGTACTCCTATAGATCTCGCACACACATGAGTCTACATACACGTGCCCCCACACATGCACATGCACACACATACACTCACACACACACATGTACAGGCCTATACTCACTCACACACACCCACACACGTGCAGACATACACACACACATGCACACACACATGCACACATACACACGTTCACGCACGCACACGTACACAGAGAAAAGTGGATTCTCAGGAGTAGCCTGTGAGGCATCTTCATCCTTGGAAGATTATTTTAAATCCCAGAAAGCAGACCTGCAACTCAACAGGGGAAATCACGGGGAGGTGGATTTTTCAACTGCAAAACCTTCCAACAAGAAGGCTGTAGAAATAGGAGATAGGGATGGTGTCGATACCCGACTCCCTCTCCTGGAATTACTGCACAGGGAGACTCAATGGTCCCAGGCAGAGGCAGCTCTACTGCATTCATGTCTGCCTGTGAATGAAGACTGCTTGCAGATGTGTCCACGTTGCTACCCAGGAAATGTCTATTTGGTCAGAGGCTCAGAGGACGCTTGTCCCTGTGTATATTGCCACTTAACTTGTTCCCTCTGTAACAGGAGCATCCTCTGGACGAAGCAGAAGCGTCTTAAGTCTCCACCACTCTTGGGAGCCCTGCACTTTCGCAGTGAATCACCGTTATCCAAGTGTGCGGACAGTGTGCTTGCTGCTGGCGCCAAGGAGCAGAGTCGAGGGAGGGAGAGTGTATCTTAAAGAAAACTGGTATTTGCAGTTGGTAAAACATAGATTATTTTTGCTCTTAGAGAAATTGATTTCCTAGGACATGATGAATTATGTCTGCAAAACAGAAAATCCATCAAAGACAAAGTGGTTTTCCCTTCAGAAAACACCCCCCCCACACACACACACAGACACACACACACAAATCTCTACCATGTCATTGCATAAATATGATGTGCTATTAATAGGCATCTTGTCTCCTTACACTGGGTTCGCTTCCCGGGGGAGTGGGGACTTGCTTCGAGACTAGGGAGATGTTTTGTTCTCGTCTCTGGTTCCTGAGAATCTAAGCAAAAGTTCTGCCTGGACTTACTCTAATGAGGTCGCTGTATGGGGAAGGCAAGGACCCCAACTTCCAGTGTGAAAAGGACCTTTTCAGTAAGTCTGTGCTACCTACAAGAAAGGTCCGGAGTCCTACTACCTTACACCTAAACTGTTTCTTATACCTCACCCAGCAGGCCCAAGATACCACCTTGCTCCAGCCACGGCTGTGCACTGGCCCCCTCTAGGACTGTGTAAGAAAGCCTTTCCAGAGGCAGCCCTGGGAGTGACTTTCATCTGGAGTACTATGGTTACTTCCTGGCTGGGATGTCTCAATCCATCTCCCTTTCTTTCTAGAAGGTCTCTCTAATCAGACAACCAGAGTGATCCTGTAAAAGCCAGTCAGATCATAGGCCATCCTTGCAAAGGCCTCCCATCTCATCCAGAGTTAAAAACAGAGCTCTTGGCCCCATCATAGGCAGCAACTCCTCTCTCTCTAGTGCCCCAGCCCAGCTGTGCTGGCTTTCTGTTTAAAGAGCCACCCCATGACCACACTGTTGCTGGCTTCTCACATGGGGACTTTCTCCGCTGCAGATGTCTTCATCCTGGCTCTTCTGTGCTTTTATAAATCTTCAAGGCAAATGTTACTTTCCTGCAGAACTTTCCTGAATGCTGATGTTGAAGTTCCAGCAGCTTCTTCACACTCCCTGCACTTGTCTCTGCCTCCGGCTTCCATAACACGTTACTCCCCACACACTACGCAGCTTCCCTTACAGCAAGCCACATTTGGCACAGTGGAGGTATATCTGTTTCACCCTCCATAGAAATAAGCCCTACTTTCTAGTCTGAGCCTGACACATAGTGATCTTCAACGTGCATTTGAATGACTAAATGAGTGCTTGTTTGCTTGAGAGTCTAAATGCAAAGATAGGGAGGTAAGAAAGATAGATGGATAGAGGTATGGATGGGTAGACAGATGAGTAAGTAGGTATTTGGGTGAATGGATGAATGGGTGGCTAGGTTGGTAGGGGAATATATGGATAGATTAATGAATGAATGGATAAGTGGATAGATAGATACTGGGTAGATGGGTGGATGGGTGTGTGGATGAATGGATGGGTGGATGGATGGATGGTGATGAAAGGTAGATTAATGAGTGAATGGATAGATGCATGTGTGAGAGAGTAAGTAGATGGGTGAATGGATGGATGTGTGGATGGATAGATGTATGGACAGATGGATGGATGGATGTGTGGATGTGTGGATGGATAGGTGGATGGATGTGTGGATGGATAGATGGATGGATGGATGGATGAATGGATGAATGTGTGGATGAATGGATAGGTGTGTGGATGATGGATGATGATGAAAGGCTAGATTAATGAATGAATGAATAGGTGCATGTATGAGAATGTAGATAAATGAGTGGATGGGTGGATGGATGGATACATGGATGGATGGATAGGTAGATGTGTGGATGAATAGATAGATGGATTGATAGACAGATGTGTGAATGGATGATGAAAGCCTAGATTAATGAGTGAATGGGTAGATGAATTTGTGAGGGAGTAGATACATAAGTGGATGGATGGGTACATGGATGTGTGGGTAAAGGGATAGAAGATTGAAGGAAAGAGGGAAGAAGGGAAGGAAAGACAAGTGAGTGGTAAATGAATGGAAAATGGTTGGGTAGATTAATAGGCTAAGGGATGCAATGATGGGTGAGTCATAAGTAGACCAATCCCCTCCTCCTACATATAGAAAGCATGGTTGGCTGCAGGAGTCCCTAACTCCAGTGCATTGGGACCACCAAAGGAGACTGTGATTCAGTAGGTTTGGACTGGAGCCCAGGAGTCTCAGTGGAATAAGCTCCCCAAGGTTTATTTTGCACAGGGAAGATTGAGTCAAGGGATGTCAGAAAGGTCTGTTAAAGGCTTTCTATCAGCCCAAGCACCTGGAAGAATGCTACACTGTGTGCAAAGTAAACACTCAGGAGAGCATTCTCCAGGAACAAGGTCTGAGAGAGATGGCCACCAGAAACACACCAGAAGGCCCTTTGGGCTTCTTCCCGGTTGTCCCTACCACGGTCTGAATCCTCCCTGTAGAAGAGGTGAGCAGAGCATTCACCCTCCCTCCTCCTCCTCCCACAGTGGAGCTCACTGGCTTTCTTGCCTTCTGGTTGGGGACAGATGAGAGCCTGGAGCAGCGGAGACTCTGCCCAAGTGATCAGCCTTCCTGTCGGTCACAGGTTGGGATCATCAGGCATCACACTTGACCTCTACCTAGTTGCTCTATGCTTGCACAGTTTTGCAGCACCTCTTCCGAAATCAGCTGTGTTCTGCCTGTTACTTTAAATGATGCCAGCTCTCATTCACAGCCTGTGCTGTGTAACTGTCCCCTAGCACAACCATGCAGCTTTATAAAGATCGTATACACACATATATAGCTATTTTCAACACTGAGTCCTAGAATGAATGGGGATTCATGCAGGGTATGCATGAAAAAAAAAAAGGCTGTAGGCTGTGTGTGTGTGTGTGTGTGTGTGTGTGTGTGTGTGTGTGTGTGTGTGTGTCGGGGGGGGGGCAGGGAGGTATAGAGAAGAGAAAAAAAAGGAAACTCCCTAAATCAACACAACCAAGATAGATATAGCTGAATACAAAGTCCTGGGCTTGGACGTCTGAGAGGTCACAGGCCATATAGGAAAATATTACTGTTGTTTTATGGAATTAAAATGTTGTCAAAACACATTCTCATTATTTGTATTTTTACCCATAGATTAATGTGATCTCAACTTTGGTAAAAGATGTATTTTTTTGCAGTGGGCAAGATGGTTTTTTTGCAGAGACTCACAGATGGTCCAAGTGGTAAGAATGAGTTGTCTTGAGTGTCTTGTCTCTAAATGGGACATATATCACTCCGCCTCCCCCAAGGCTGGGGAACAGAGAGAAAGAGGGGCAGAGAGCAGCTAAGAGCCAGAGGAGGAGGAGAAGGAGGAGAGCTGTGACATATTTCCTCAGGACTGGACATGGCCACTGCACTCATGAACTCATAGCATTGGTTACTTGCAAGCCCATCACTACCTGGGATGTGAAAATGGCTCACCCCGAATCCCGACCCCTGCCTGAGGAGCTGTTGGTGACAGGTGGCCGCTGAAGGATACAGAATAATTTTTCTTCAGTTCTATAGCACACTGGGAAGATGCCCACCCTGGAAAAAGCCATGTGGAAAACGAAATGTGAGCTGAGGTGAGACTCCATTGTCAGTGTGCTTGGATGGCATGCAGTAGGCCTCGAGCTCCACGCCCCTCCCCCAATCACATTCACAGGCTCTGGTCCAACATGCATGCAGAAGGGTCAGAAGTTTCAGGGTCAGGCTTGATTGTGTAGTGAGTTCAAAGCCAGTCTGGGCTGCCTGAAACACTGCATTAAAACAAAACAAAACAAAACAAAACAAAACAAAAACCTGCAAACAAAATGGGTTGCATTTAAAGGATATGGTCACGTGATGGGGATTTAATCCGATGTGTCCTGTGTAAAGTTATAGGCACAAATGGGTGCTCAGATCATAAAAAGCTGATGTCTTTGTTTGAAAGGACTGGTGTAAGTCCTTGGTTCTTTCCATTCATAGGTGAACCTTTGAACCACCTCCTGAGAATGTCACCTACCCAAGAGTCAAGGCAGTGTGCCCTTCCCAGCTATGTACCCCCCAGGGAAGCCTCAGCCAGCAGGCTTTCAGAGGACTGGAGCTGAAGGAACAAGATGGCTGGATTCCTTCTTTCAGGCCCGTTTCTAGTCCTGCAGGGAGTGAGAGAGAGCACATGCTTGCTTCCTCCAGTAAACTCCTTTGCCAAGACCGTGCCCACATTTTAAATACTTTGGAAGGAGACACAAGTTCGTGCTTGCTTTTATACAGCCCGAGGTTTCGTCTTTTAATAGAAGTACTTAACATTTATTTCATTGTATGAACTGAATATTGGGAGTCTTCATTCCGTCTCAGCTTGTGATTTCTGTTTACATTTCCCTAGTGTTTCTGGCTTAGTCCCCTTCCTTGGCTAGGGTGCTGCCCTCCACCGCCCCTCCCTGCCCCTCTGTCATTTTGGCGGTGGGTATGGCTTAAGTTTGACTAATCACTGTTCACATGCCCATCAGCAACATTCCTAAGAGCTGCCCCCGACCCCCGACACACATGTGCACTCCAGCACACAGAATGGAAAAACAACAGAGCATGTTAGCACATTTTCTTTAGCTCCACCTCCTTCCCAAAATCTCCTTGAAGTGGGAGGTGGGGTGGAGGGTGGAGGGTGGAAGGTGGAGGGTGGGGGTGGGGGTGGGGCCTGGGAGAGATTTGCCCCACAGGTGCTTGACATTTTCTCTTCAGGGTCTTCTTAGTCACGCATTGAGTTTTCAGTGTTACTCATGTTTACTTAAGATGGAGTTTATTTCATTCCCGTTTCCCTATCGCTGCCTCACACATCTTAATCTTTGCTCAGTTCTCTGGAGATCATCACTGCTTATAGGGAAAAGGGGCCCTTCTAGTCCTAAAAACATTATGTGTCTCCAGGAAGGATGTAACTTGGAAGATGCTGAGGACCAGAATGGCCTGCTTCCTGCTGCCACAGGATAGCCCAGACTGGAGTTTCTTGCAGCAAAGGCCTGTTTTGTTGGTTTGTGCCTGCTGGCTTCTTGTGTCACTGGACTTCTGACACCTTTACAATGGTGTGTCTTGCTCTGTATTTCATCGTGTGATGTCCAACATGGAGTCATTCAGGTCTGGCCTTTTGATTATAAGACTGAATTAGCACTCAGAAGAGAATCTCATGTTAACTGCTTCAGTTTCAAAAGCAGGGGAGCATTGAGATAGCCCACGAGCAAGGCTCACATGCACATGGACCTGAGTTCAGTCTCCAGAAGCCAAGTAAAAAGTCCAGGTGTGGTTTGAATAGACTCGGCCCAGGGAGTGGAACTATTAGGTATGGCCTTGGAATAAGTGTGACCTTTTTGGAGGAAGCGTGTCACTGTGGATGTGGGCTTTAAGACCCTCATCCTAGCTGCCTGGAAGCCAGTCTTCTTCCATCTTCCTCCAGAATAAGGAGCTCTCAGCTCCTCCTGCAGGATGCCTGCCTGGATGTTGTCATGATTCCTGCCTTGATGATAATGGACTGAACCTCTGGACCTGTAAGCCAGCCCCAACTGAAGGGGCCTATAAGTGTTGCCTTGGTCATGATGTCTATTCACAGTAATAAAACCCTAACATAGACAGTGGTGGTCCATGCCCACAGTCACAGTCTCAGTGCTGGGAAGGTGAAGCAGGCACATCCCTGGGGCTCAATGGCAATCCAGTCTCGCCCACTTGGTGAGCTCCAGGCCAGTAAGGGCACAATCTCAAAAGACAAAGTGGACGCACATCCCCCCCGTCTCTCTCTCACACACACACACACACGCACACACACACACTCACGATAACACATACACACTCACACACACACAGACACATGCAAATAAATAAAAGCTAGAAAGCATGTTTTTTTTTTGTCTTACATAGTTTCTTTCTTCGATGAGTGCCCTTGCCCTCAGGTCTCACACAGTAAAGTGTGATTTCAGACGGCTACAGCTAGGAGGGTGTATGTACATTCACACAGACTCCATCTTGAACCCAGGAGGCCTTCTGGCTGTCTAAGGGAAGACTGTTAGTCCCCAAACCTTTTACAGACTCTTTAGCGGGGGGGTCACAGAGACAGGAGGTTATGAAATAAACACCTTCTCAGCATCCAGCAGGTACGCAGGCCAAGGGCTAGTGTACAAGAGCTGCAGGAACAAGCTGCCAGCACCTTGCTGGCAGCAGGACCAGCTTTACACCCCACCTCAGAAGGAATAGGCCCTAATAAGGGCCCTTGACCACTTGCTAATTATGTCCCCAGATAACATGTCCTAAGGGGTTCACAACTCCAGGCCCGGGGTTTCTACTCCACCTTTGGTTCTTGAGTTTCCAGATGAAAGACACACTCACAGCCTTTATAGTTGCAATAAGCCTTAAGCAACACAAGAACTGGATAGATATCTATCCTCCATGCTATTAGAATCTGTTTTCCTATTGATAACCCAAGGTATTACTTCCTATGGTTCATCCCAGATGCTCTTAGCTCCAATTGGACAGCCCTCAGGGCCACGTTCTCCTGACTCTTAACCCGTGGCTGCTTCTCCTTCCTCCTCTCTTGCACCTTTTCCCCCTCGTGGTCCTTCTCTACCCCTCACCCCAATCCCCAAGCCCAGGAAACCTCAACCCCACCTATGTCCCTTCTGCCCAGCTATTGGCTGTCGGCATTTTTATTCACCAGCCAGAATTCATTTGTGGGCAGGGTTACAGAGGCTATGTGCAGACTCCAGGTCTTGGGGTCCTGTACTCCAATTACATTGCAATAGACAGTGAAAGACAAAACTTCAATAGTGCCCAAATGCTTCATTGGGTCTTGGGAATCGTGCTGTGATCTCCCCCACCTCCTCCACCTCCACAGAGACCTCCTAAGGGTACAATCAATACCCAAAGGTTCATGACCCCTGTTTCCACTGTGTCTGTTCCCTAACCTGTGTGGGGAATGTGCCCTGTACTCATCTACCAGGAAACACTCACATTAACCCAAAGCTGAGCAAAGACCTTTGATCTAGAAGGGCCATCCTTATATGTTTCCTTGGACACAGAAACTCATGCTCTTTGTAGTTTTAGTCACAGACAATATCTCATACTATCAGCTAATTTTAAATTAGGAGCATTTTGTGCCTTGAACATCCTTAAAGGATAGAAGCAAACATCTCTACTTTTTATTCCCTGTGAATCTTCCTCAGTCATGGAAACTCAAGCACATCGTGGGTTTGTGCAGTGGAACTGTCTGAAGTACAATGTATATGTTATGTTTTCAAGACAGATATTTGAATGTAATATTATGCTTTTTTCATTTAGAGAGCTTTGAAAAAGTCTTGCTCACATCTGTGGAATGACTTCCCTGGACAGCTTTCTGGTGTCTCTGAGGAAGGAAGCAGGATTTGGCTGAGGGGCGAGCATGGCACAGGCTCGGCAGAGGAAGTGGAGGTGTCCACAACACCCCATCTGCAACCCTTGCTCTTTCCACTGCACACGTGTACAGAGCCACCCCACAAGTTAAGGAAGAGCAAGGAGAGCCACTCGGCACCTTCTGCAGAAATGTGGCTTTGTTTTTGGTCAGTTTGCCAAGTAAATTATGATCGTGTCTTGGGCCTGGACTGGTGGAAGCCTGCTCACTATTGAGTACATTTGAAAGCTGTACAAAAACCCGAATGTTGAGAATTAAAAAATGTCAAGGAAAAAAAAAATGTCAGTCAAACCAGGGACTTGTTTGTGCTATTCTGATGAGTCCTTTTGGACCTTGCTCCTCCTGAGATCCCAGTCTATGATGCCTCTTTGAGCTGTGGCACCAAGTCACAGCTTCTGGAGGCAGGATGAGTACCATCCATACAATGCATTGGCTGTTCCCGCTAGGCTGTGGTCAATGTCTCTCTCAGCCAGGAATTCCATCTCGCACGGGTGTGTCCCCATTTCACCATTCAAGATAACACTCAGGACATAGGAGCCAAGGACACACATGGTTCTGAAGCTTTACTGTTGCCTTTTGGATTCTTTTTAAAACACCTTCAGAGAGGTTACGAAAAGGACGCTGAGCAGTGAGAGCATCTTTAGACCTTATTATTGCTTATCGTACCCAGATGTTGAGAATTTCAAACATCCTAGGGGACACATACTGATGTCAGATACCAGAATCTTATTCATCCTTGCAGATGAATTATTCTCATTAAAAATAAGACATTTGCACGAGCAACTGGTACATGTATCGGGGCTCATAAGGCAGCCTTGCTCAACTATGGCTTGGGATGGAATTGGAATCCAAGGCAAGGCTTTGGCTACTGTAAGAATTTCCACTCATAAAATAACAGTAAGTGCTTGGTGTATGCTTCATGATTTTATACTGACATGTGCCTCTGGGAAGAAATACCTCACACTAGCAAACACGCAGGGACGTGATTTTAAAGAAATGGTTGTTTTTTAATGAAAAGGAAAGCAAGTCTAAGGGAACATGGAGTGTGAGGTCATTGCTAAACTTCCAGCCAGGGCCAGGAGCCTGCTGTCACAGTGGAGGAGGCTTTGGGTGTTGGCCACTGGAGACACATGATGGGAAAACATGGAGGAGGAGGAGGAGGAGGAAGGGGGATGGTGAGCTACCGTTTGCTAGGAAAATTAGCTCTGTTAGTACCACTGGATGTAAATGAATTAAAAATTCTAGCTAGGCAGCATCAAATACACACAAGCCAGGCATTTTATTTACAAGCCGTCAGCATAGACTGGGCAGGTTTGGGAGCTGTTCTAACTTCCATGCCAGCCATTATGTCTCTCGTTACTTGACGCCTCTCCTGGCCATGTGCTCGTGGTCCATCTCCTCTCGTGGCACCTCCTCCTCCCTTGGTCTCCTTTCTTCCTTTCTTTGTCTCTATCTTACATGTCTCTACCTTACAACCCCCAGCCAGGTAAACCCGCCTACTTCTATCCACTGCCCAATCACAAGCTTTATCCTTTTATTGACTAATTAACTTGGAGAGCAAGGTTACATAGCGTCACATGGTGTATGTGAGGATCTCCTCATCTGGGGACCAGATATTGGGGACCAGAATTTAGCGTTTGAATACATAGCCACATCAGACCAACCCCTACAACTGGATATTAAACCAAATTATAAAGCAAATAATGGACATGCTCTGTAAGAGCATTTGAAAGGACAGAGTGGATTCAGCATGTCAATATCAATTCTCCTTTGGGGGACACAGAAAATTAAGGAAGGATGTTAAAATGATATGTAAAAACCACAGAGAAAATATACATAGAAATAAACTCAGGGCTGGTGAAATGTCTCCCCAGGTAAAAGTGCCTGCTACAGGGCCTGAAGACTTGAGTTCCACCCCAGGACCCACATCATAGAAGGAGAGAACCAATTCCTGCTTGTTGTCCACAGCTTCGACACAGAGACACACAGACAAACATGCAGAGACATACACACACAGAGATAGACACACACATACAAATACATAGACATACAAACACAAACATACACAGAGACACAGACACACAAGATACAGAGACATACACACACATACAGATACACATACTCAAAAACACACAGACACACAGACACACACAGACACCAAAAAAAGTACAGAGACACACAGACATATAGACATAAACACGCACAGAAATACACACACACACACACACACACACACACATATATACACACACACACACACAAACCCAAGCAAGTCCTAGCTACAGAAGAATACATGGGAACCTGCTATTGAAAGGAAGAAAGTGGGTTTGGATGTGCAGACCTGCACACTGACGTTCCAAGGTTAGCGAAGGCACCTTGCTGTCCTTTGGTGTCTCCTGCGCTGGAAGCTGGGTACCAAGGGTGCCTTGAAGGCTGAAGGCCCCAGGCTCCTTACTCTCCCCCTCCTGCTCAGGGACAGTAGGCATATTTTATATTCATGAATTTTGCCTTGTTTTCTTTTTTTCTTTTTTATTGGATTTTTTTATTTACATTTCAAATGTTATCCCCTTTCCCAGTTTCGCACCCTCTCGGAAACCCCCATCCCATTCTTTGTCCCTCTGCTTCTATGAGGGTGTTCCTCCACCCACCCAAACCCACCTCCCTGCCCTTGATTCCCCTATATTGGGGCATCTATCGAGCCTTCATAGGACCAAGGACCTCTCCTCCCATTGATGCATGACAACAACGCCATCCTCTGCTATATATGCAGCTGGAGCCGTGTGTACTCCTTTGTTGATGGCTTAGTCCCTGGGAGCTCTAGGGGGTCTGGTTGGTTGATATTGTTGTTCTTGCTATGGGTTGCAAACCCCTTCAACTCCTTCAAGTCCTTTCTCTAACTCCTCTATTGGGGACCCTGCGCTTAGTCCAATGGTTGGCTGCGAGCATCCACCTCTGTATTTCTAATTGCCTTGTTTTTTACAGTTCATAAAGTCCCCAGTCTTCCCTTTGTGGGTATCTTTTTAAATTCTACAAAGAGAAGAAAATAAATAAAACCTTAGCTTTTCCAGAAAAGAACAATGTTCTCTACATAGCAATAAAATGTCTAGTGGGTCACAGAGAAAGAAAGACAAGTGTGTAGGCTACACATGGCAGAGTGGACCCAGCAAAATGTGTTATTAACACATCTCTACAAAAGGAGGAAAAAAGGTTGGACATAAATAAGGCCGGTATAGGCTGGTTGAAATTTGAGGAAACCATAATTCACAGCCACACTTTCTAAAACAATCCCTAAACAAAGAAGCTGCCTAATCTATAAATGTATTGTAGAGAAAATTGAAACAAGACAGCTTGCCTTTGACAAAATGATAAATAATATAATTGTTTTTCCAAAATGTAAGGAGACAAAACAAATGGTTAGTCTGTGTCAATGTTTTCTTTTAACTCTCAATTAAAGTGAAATGACTTAGACTCTAATGTAGAGATAACATGCAAGGCAAAATATTTACACGAATGTGGCCACAGCAATGACTGTCCCCGATGGTGCCCTTTGACAGTACTCATGCATATCTGAAAAGACTCCAGGAGTCAAGGCTGAGAACAAAAACATACAAATGAGGCCAGACTCAAAGGAACATGAAATATGATAAAAGTAACACAAACAGAATGTAGAATAAGATCAGACCAAAAGAACTAACCCCAAAGCATATGCGAATTTTCTCAGCTTAAATGAGACAAATCATTTAAATAGCAACATCTGTTATTACTGGAGTTAGGGAAAAGTGACTAACAGGCAGGAATGAGCATTTGCAGGGGACAGAGCTGTGTACAGTGTGTCGGGGATAGAACTGTGTGTGCTGTGTGTTGGTGGACATAGCTGTGTGCAGTGTGCAGGGGACAGCTGTGTGAACAGTATGTAGGGGGACAGCTGTGTGTGAAGTGTGCAGTGGGGGGCAGAGTTGTGTGTGCAGTGTGTTGGAGAAAGAGATGTATGCAGTACCTGGGTGACACCAATGTGTGTGCTATGTGCAGGGAACACAGATGTGTGTGCAGTTTTCAGGGGACAAAGCTGTGAGCAGTGTTCTGGTGCAGGACTGTCTCCTCATACAGACCTTCCAAATATTGCTGTGCCAAGACAACCACATTTGTAACTCTCACTTCCCCACTTCTAGAAGTTCATATACAAAGAAAGTGGTTCAAGAATGATTAAATGGCATGGGGCTTCGGCTCACACTGGTGGTGTCAGCCTGATGGATATGAAGCCCTGCCTCTATCTCCTGCACTTGAAAAATATGATAAGGAATTAAAGGTATAAGCTACATCACAAAGGAAAAATGAGAACAGAAGTGGGTAAGTAAGCTTTGCTCCAGTGGGATGGAGACACACGATCCTTAAATATAAAAGACAAGCTCAATGGCTCAGCTGGCGTGTGGATGAGATGAACCAGATGCCAGGTAACAGATGCCCACTGGACCCACTGTCATCATACAGAGACAAGTTAAACCTGCATCCCTTGGCTCCGTGTGTGTGTGTGTGTGTGTGTGTGCGCGCGCGCGTATGTGTTCGCGCACATGCATGCATGCACCTGTGTGTGGTATGCATGTGTGTTTGCATGTGTGCACGCATGTATGTGTGCATGCATGATCATACAAGAGAGCAGTGCTCAGGACTAATTGGAGCCAGATCTCATTTAAGTAAACAAACAGTAAAGTGTCCATTGAAGTGGAAGTTTCTGGTTTCTCTAAAATCTCAGTTGTGTCATGTGATATTTTCCTTGAGGCTGTCTTCTGAGAGAGCACATGATATTTTTCAGGAAGCTGTCTTGAGAGAGAACATGTGATATATTGTGGAAAACAGACACCTGAGAGTGTAGGTGATGTTTAGAAAGATGATAAATTGAACCCTACAGTGAGAGGATGCTCTTGCATGGAGCTGTCTCGCTTGGCTCCTCTGGCCTCCACTGGGCTCCACTAATCATGCATTGCTTCACTGGTCCTCACTTTGTAGAGATAACTGTTGCCAAAGAACTCATGGTATTCCGGCTAATTCTGGCTGCTTCTGCTGAATTGTACTGAACTGGCCAAGCCTTGCAATTTCTGCTGGCTAGTGCCACCTCTTCTGACTCATGTTTGGGGTTTGCTATTGGACTGGACTACTGGTATCTTGACAGTAAAACACAGAATTGCTCCAAGGAACTACTTCTAACCTGGTCCACGCTCCCCTTTTCTTGTTAATCTTCTTAGTCCCCTACCTCTGGTCCGTGGACTAGAAGGAAGGTTGAAGTTCAAGAACCCTAAATAAAGTGGGTTTAGAAAGATCAAAGCCTACAGTCCACATTTTACCTTGAAGATCTGTTCTTCCAAGGAGGGTCTTCTGGACCTGCCTCTTAAATGTTGAAAGCAGAAGTGCAGACACCCATTCCTACACAGAGACTCCGAGTCTTCAGCAACCATTCCAAAAATGTAAACTTCAAGACGCTCCCTGGGAACTTCACATGAAAACCAGAATCTTACATTGGCTTAAGAGTTTTCTTTGCTCTTACTTTACTCAAGACCTACACCAAACATTCATTTTCCACTTGCAGAGAAAAAGTTCCTGTGACTTTAGTCTTCCAAACTTGAACCCTTGGAGCCAAGATCCACTGGGGAAATGTATTTGTATAACATCGTTAAGAGTAAGGTGTGGGCAGCCCGCACAGGCCTCAGTGATCCCCTGCCTCATCACAAACCTTGCTATGGCTGTCTCCTCTACAGATGGGACTTCCTCTAAGCCCCAACTGGCAGGTTTTAGTACAGGGGCATTTTAAATATATGAAGGCACTATTTGTTAACATTAAAAGCCAGGGCCCTGAGAACATGTTTAAGGAAATAGTATTTGGGCTCATTTTCTAGTTAAGTTTCCTCCTCTTCCTCCTCCTCCTCCTCTTCCTCCTCCTCCTCCTCTTCCTCCTAAGTGAGGGCTATGAGTACATGTTTAAGGAAAGAGTATTTAGGCTCATTTTCTATTTAAGTTATCTCCTCCTCTTCCTCCTCCTCCTCCTCTTCCTCCTCCTCCTCCTCCTCCTCCTCCTCGTCCTCCTCCTCCATCTGTCTCCATCTCCTTCTCCTCCTCCTTCTCCTCCTAATTCTTCTTCCCAAGTACACAGTTTTTGTACATGATACGACTTCATCATTCAAAGCCCACTTAAGAGGATTCCATCACATAACTGAATAATTTCACGCAGGATCACACGAATGTCTAAGATTCCATAAACTATGCCCTTAGAATGTGCCCACATATGGTGTACTAAACACTGTGGAGTTTGTATCTATCTGTTTTGTTCTTTTGGTGTTGTTATGTGGAGCATATGTGGATTTTGGAAACTGACCAATAAGAAAAAATGCTTTACAGGGGGAGGGGGATGTCAAAGGTTCAGTTAGAACACCCTGGCAATAAAGAAGCTTCCATAACAGTTCTAAAGACCGTGTGACCAAGGAAGAAAGCACAGGGTAGAATATGTTGCTATTTGACAGTGAGCACCTACCAAATGCGTCTCCATGCATGGGAAATTTGTGATGATTTAGTGCAAAAGAGACTTGGTCCAGGGCCCCAGAGGATGAATGACGCAAGCTAAAGGTTAAGTGCATTCTAAGGAGGGATGAGGGCAATAAACAACAGGCCAATTCCAATTTTGCTGCAGTTTGCTTTATCTAAAAAGGTGGGAGGTGATTGTGCATTGTGTCATACAGCAAGCTAAATTCCCCTTACCTACACTATGGCCTCTTCAAGATATTTATTTTATTTTAGAACTAAGTGCTAAAGTTATGTTGTCTGGGCTACAACTAGTGAAGATTCTGGGCAGAGTGAAAGATGAAAGATTCCAAAAAAAAGAGGAGATTAAAAAAAATAACATTTAACCCTTGATTTGAAAAGATAATGTAAGGCACTGGAAAGGACTCGTGGTTAAGAGCACATGTGACTACAGTATGAATTCAGTTTCTAGCACTCACCTTGGCTGGCTCACAACTGTTGGTAACTCCAGTTCCAGTGGATCTAACCTCATCTTCTGGACTCCGTGGGAACCCACATGCATGTGCACATATCCACACACAAAGACACATGTATATTGTCTTAATTACTTTTCTAATGACCAAGATAACTTATAAAAGAAATCATTTTAAATTGGGTCTCACAGTTTGTCTTAGGGTTTTGTTACTGTGAAGAGACACCATGACCATGGCAACTCTTGTAAAGAAAATATTTAATTCGGGCTGGCTTACAGTTTCAGAGGTTCATCCCATTATCATCATGATGCGAAGCATTGAAGTGTGTAGGCAGATGTGGTGTTGGAGGAGCCAAGAGTTCTACAGCTTGATTTGCAGGCAACAGAAGAGAACTATGTTACACTGGGTATAACTTGAGCATCTATAACTTCAAGGTTATAGTGTGTAACCCTTAGTCACACACTTCCTCCAACAAGGCCACACCTTGTAATAGTGTCACTTACTATGGGTGATGCATCCACACACATAAGTCTATAGGGGCTATAACTATTCAAACCATGCCATTCTTCTCCCTGGCCCCCATAGACTTGTAGCCATAACATAATTCAAAATGCATTTAGTCTAACTTCAAACTCCCCCATAGTCTATCACAGTCTCAACAATGTTTAAAAGTCCCAAAGTTCAAAGTCTTTTCTGAGATTCAGGGAAATCTCTTAATGGTAATCTCCTATAAAATCATCAGACCACATGCTTGCCATATATGGTGGCATAGGATACACATTACCATTTCAAAATGTAGGGAAGGAAGCATAGTGAGGAAATACCGAATCAAAGCAGTACCAAAAGCCAGCTGGGAAAACTCCAAGTTCTGCATTTCCATTTCTGATGTCAAAATGCTCTGCAGATCTCCAACTCTTTTAGTTTCTCTCTCCTAGGCTGGTTCCACTCCCTGTTAGCAGCTCTCCTTGGCAGATATCCCACAGCTCTGGCATCTCTAACTCTTGGAGTCTCCAAGGCAATCCAGACTTCACCTTCACAGCTTCATGCAATGGCTTCTCTGGACCTTCATGCAGGGACACCCCTGCCACACACCTGCCCCAGGACTTTACTTAATCCAGGAGGGAGATTCCATAACCCCTTTCGCTCGATGACCTCTCTGGGTCTCTATGCAGAGACACCCCTGACACTGCACTGGTCTCAGCAGCTTTTCTAAGCCATGGAAGGAAATTCCACAACCTCTTTCTTCTGTCCTTGATTCTAAAGTCAGAACCATGTAGCCGAAACTGTCAAATACTTGCATCTTTACCAGTTTTCTATTTTCCATGGTTTCCTTCACCATCTATGCTTGGTTGTCTGGAACTTACTTTGTAGGCTGCCCTTGAACTCAGATCTGCATATCTTTCTCTCCTCAGGGCATGTACTAAAAGCATGTGCCACCATGCCTGGACCTAAGGTTTTCTTTCATTCCTTCTCACAATATGGATGCTTGGTTGTGTGGGATCTTGCCCCAAGGCCACCACTCCCTTAATTGTACTTAATATCTTCAATTTGTTTATCTCCTTGAATACAGGATTTAGCTCCATTCCACTTTCTGGTGTCCCTTTAATTCTTGAACCATACATTATATATTTTTCCTTATACAACTTGCTCCATTTCATTCAAATGCTCTTCTAAGAGTAAACCACTAGACAGAGTCTATGATAGGCTGATTTGAGATTTCATTTGTCAGTGCAATTAATCAAAATCTCTTCACTTTTACCTCAGGCAGACTTTTTGGACAAAGGGTAAAAAGCAGCCACATAGGCAACATCCTAAAATCTGTCTCCTCTGAAACCTCTTGAGCCAGTGTCCTCCTCATCCTCCCAGTTCAAATGACCCTCAGCATCACTGTCTTCCCATGTTATTACTAGGATGACCCATTAAGCCTCACTTAAAGCATTCAACTGTTTTTGTAACCCAAAGTTTCAGAATCCACACTCCTCCAAACAAAAGCTTTATCAGGTCTATCTTAGTAATACCCCACTCCTGGTACTAACTTCTGTCTTAGTAAGGGTTTTACTGCTGTGAAGATACACCATTACTAAGGCAACTCTTACAAATTAAAAAACATTTAATTGGAACTGACTTACAGTTTCAGAGGTTCAGTCTATCATTATTATGGCAGGGAGCATGGCAGACATGGTGCTGGAGGAGTCAAGATTTCTAGATTTTCATCTGCAAGCAACAGACAGAGACTGTGTTTTACACTTGGCATAGCTTGAGCATATATAACCTCAAAGCCACCCCCAGTGACACACTTCCTCTAATAAGACCACACCTCCTAATAGTGCCACTCCCTATGGGCCAAGCATTCACACACATGAGTTTATAGGGGCCAAACCTATTCAAACCATCGCACAGTTGCAGATAGGGTAAAGTCTAAGGACCATAATGGTGGGGAACATGCAGGCAGATATTCATGGAGCTGTAACAGTAGCTGAGAATTCATATCTCCATCCATGAGAAGGAGGCAAAATGATATAACTGGAAATGGTGTAGGTTTTTGAACCCTCAAAACTCATCCCCAGTGAAACACCTCCTTCAACAGGGCCACACCTCCTAATCCTTCCCAAAGAGTTCCGCCAACTGGAAAGCAAACACTCAAATATATGGCTTATATGGAGGCTATTTCTCATTCAAATTACTACATATATGCATCATTAAAAATAATATAAATCTCTTACAGAGGAGGTGAGAATTGTGCAGTGTGACACAATGAGCAAGTGGTCCCCATCTTAAACCTTCATGGTCACATGTAACTTTGTAGTGACCACACTCTGGCTGTGGACTCAGCTTGGTCAAGGGATGCCACCTAGAAAGCAGGTCTTAGAGTGTGCTTACCAGGACTAGGCTCTGCTTGCATGTGACCCCCTATGTGCTCACTAGGATAGCCATGTTCACATTCTATGGAAAGCCATGCATAGAGTCTGTGGGCCCAGCCATCCTGGCTGAAGCCACCACCCAGTAGAACTTGTATATGGGTCCCCAGCCAACATCAAAAGGGCTGCCTACATGATAATTCTTCCAGATCAAGCAGTGTCAAACATCAGTCTCATCTTCTAATATTTCTGGCATTTGTCTCCATGGTCATGACCCCATTACAGATGGTTGTGAGCCACCATGTGGATGCTGGGAACTGAACACAGGACCTCTGAAACAGCAGTCAGTGCTCTCAACACCTGAGCCATCTCTCCAGCCCCAACTTCTTCTTAATCTTAGAGGGTAGATTAGTTAGGGTTTCCCCTGCTGCATGGACAGATACATACAATATGTATGCATTCACACAAGGACAGGGACATGGGCACATCGGTATATGCATATGTGAAGATGATATGAGTCTATTATGGCAGAATATCAGAAGAATTTAATGACACAACTGTGAATTCTGAAAAGTCCCACAAGAGTCTACCTGCTATCTGGAAAGACAGGAATCAATGCGGCTCAGCTCGTGGCCCAAGGAACAGAGAAATAACTAACTAGATGAAGTAGCACTCATTATGAGACTGAGATGTGGGGTCCAGTTAGTCCCATGGAAGGCGTTGTGGGAAGAACTGCCTGTGCTGGAGTCTGAGGTTAGAAGAAGCTGGGCTTCTAATGTTCAAGGTGTTCCTACTCCTATGTTTCTCCATTCTATCCAGACCCCATGGAATGGAACCCTCCTTAAAGGGTGAGGGTGGAATTTCCCATGTTCATTTGCTGATTAGAATGCCAATCTCTCACAGACACTCCCACAATTCTAGCCATCTAGGTTTGGAACTGACCATCACAGAGTAGTCCCTTGCCGGGGGTCCTTTTCCCTTCAGCCACATTTCCCACTGTGTCCCCCATTTGTCCCTGTTCATCTGTGGCTCCTGTCTTCTGGCCATTATGCTCCCATTAGTATGAAGACTTTGAACTTTCTGTTCTCTCTTTGGAGATGATCCTTCAGTCAGACCCCACTCTCCGCTGTTTGAATATGAAGCTCCGCTCCTTGGCCTCATCTAGTGTAATGTAACTGTACAGGATGAAGGACCTAATTGCGATCTTTGTCTCCTCCCTTTCCTAGTGGGCATATACACCCATTGTGATGCTTATAATTGTCAATCTGATAGAATTTACAATCACCCTGGAGGTGGGCTTCTGCATAAAATTGTGGAGGATTAATTGATTTGTGAAGACCTGCCCACTGTGGAGAGCATCATTCCCTGACTGGGATTCTGTACTATACAGAGAAAGCTCTCTGGTGTTTTTTTTTTTTTTTTCCTTTTTTTTTTTTTTTTGTTGTTGTTCTTAGATATTTTCTTTATTTACATGTCATATGATATTTCCTTTCCCAGTTTCCCCTCCAAAAAAAAAATAAAACAAAAACAAAATCCTGTTCCCTCTCCCTTCCCCCTGCTCACCAACCCACCCTCTCCTGCTTCCTGGCCCTGGCATTCCCCTACACTGGGACATAGAACCTTCACAGGACCAAGGGCCTCTCCTGACCTTGATGACCAACTAGGCCATCCTCTGCTATACAAATGCTGCTGGAGCTATGAGTCCCACCATGTGTATGTATTCTCTGGTTGGTAGTTTAGTCCCTGGGAGCTCTGAGGGTACTAGTTAGTTCATATTGTTGTTAGTCCTAAGGGTCTACAAGCCCTTCAGCTCCTTGAGTCCTTTCTCTAGCTCCTTCATTGGGAACCCTGTGCTCAGTCCAATGGATGGCTGTGATCCTCTACTTCTGTATTAGTTGGGTACTGTCAGAGCCTCTCAGGAGACAGCTATATCAGGCTCCTGTCAGCCAGCACTTGCTGGCATCCACAATAGTGTCTGGATTTGATGATTGAATATGGGAAGGATTCCCAGGTAGAACAGTTTCTGGATTGTCCTTCCTTCAGTCTCTGCTCCACAGTTTATCTCTGCAACTCCTTCCATGGGTATTTTGTTCCCCCTTTTAAGAAGGAACGATGTATCCACACTTTGGTCTTCCTTCTTCTTGAGTTTCTTTTGGTTTGTGGATTGTCCTTTTTGTATTCCGAGCTTCTGGGCTAATATCCACTTATCAGAGAATGCATACCATGTGTGTTTTTTTGTGATTGGGTTACCTCACTCAGGATGATATTCTCCAGGTCCATCCATTTCCCTAAGAATTTCATAAATTCATTGTTTTTAATAGCTGAGTAATACTTCATTGTGTAAATGTACCACATTTTCTGTATCCATTCCTCTGTTGAGGGACATCTGGGTTGTTTCCAGTTTCTGGCTATTATAAATAAGGCTGCTAAGAACATAGTGGAGCATGTGTCCTTATTACATGTTGGAGCATCTTCTGGGTATATGCCCAGGAGTGGTATAGCTGGGTCCTTTGATAGTACTATGTCCAGTTTCTGGAGGAACCGCCAAACTGATTTCCAGAGTGGTTGTACCAGCTCGCAATCCCACCAGCAATGAAGGAGTGTTCTTCTTTCTCCACATCCTCACCAGCATCTGTTGTCACCTGAGTTTTTGTTCCTAGCCATACTGACTGGTGTGAGGTTGCTCTCTTAGATTGCAGAGGTCCTGTGACCAGATGCTTCAAGCTCCTGCTGCCTCAACCGCCCACCATGACAGACTGTACTTTGAACTGCGAGCTAAAATAAATTCTTTCTTCCTCAGTTGCCTTTGTCTGAAGTTTGTATTAGTCTCAAGGAGGGGGGAAAGGCTAAAAAAAGACACTATTATCTAGAATCTGGCTCAAGAGTGCCTATTACATAAATGGTTTTAATGTGATTTCTGTTTAAGGTGAGAAAAGTGCCAGACAGGAAACACCGCTCCCTGGATACTATGTTACAAACTGTAAGAGTCAGTGTGGGAACTGGATACTTACTGATCCTAAGCTCCTCAGATGGCATAACTCGGTAGGATGATGGCCGCACCCAGACCTCCACCCTTCCTGCAACCTGAGCCCCACCCAGCTCTAGCACAGCTGTCAGCCCAGGCGGGGGACACTGTGGGACAGTAAAGGTCCTCTCGTTCTGCTTTCTCCTGACTACGATGTAAAGGCAGCTGTGTCCACAACTGCTCTTCTGACAGAGACGGTGGGAGAATGGGCTCATTGCCTTTTGTCTCCTCAAACCCCTCTAGCCTTTCATTTCATCTTCTAAAGGAGAGTTTCTACCTCAGAGGAGACCATTAAAGACCCCGTTGCTCCCAGGGTCAGCAGCTGGCGAAAGGCCTGCCTTTGTGGGTGCCGTACTCAAGACTCCTATTAGAAGCAGAGCCCATCCTTGCTCCCGAGGCACCAAAGATGTGATTAATGGGCTGCCACCCTGCTAGATGGTAAACATAATGGAGCCTGAAGGAAATGAATGGTATTTTGAATCTTTAATAATGGTACATAACTATCTAAAAGAGACATCTCCATCACAATGTGACTCCTCTAAAAAGCCAGTGGCGCTTTGCTGACAGCGGAGGGGACGCTTTGGGTGTGTGTGTGGGTTAAGGGTTGGAGAGAAATGTGGCAAATAAAAATGATTACATTTGTCGGGATGGGGGGACCGTGGGCATGGCCTTTTAGTCGACTTTCCTTAAATACTGTCAAGGCAGTTGGTGTACAAGGAATTCTTTTTTTTTTTTTAAATGGAATACAAAATTGAATTTCATTCTCTTTAAAATGTCCATGTGTTTTTCACAGGAATACAGAGATTGGGTTAATATATGCCCTTTCCCCTACCTCTAGCAACAAAGGAGCCCCTATTCCACCCTGCAAGTGTAAGCTACATGCAGGGCCATTGTTACTGAGGTGCTCTCTATTAAGAGTTTGGGAAAATGCATAGTCCCCCCCAGGAGGAAGGGTCAGAGGGTAGGATGAGAGTGAGTTCAGGAACAATGTCTCATTGTGGCACCCAGAGTAGGGCTAAATCTTCCACAACTTCGGAAAAAAATCCAAGCAGCACTGCAGGACAGAGTTAGAGGCTGCAGCAGACAAGCATGGCAACAAGCTCAGGGTGACTCCCTGGGGCTTCTCTGGGGCTTTCCCATGTGGGAGCATTTGTAGTCTAGAAAGCCATCCTGACCTGCAGCAAAGGTTCCCGAGGTCCTCCCCTTTCCCACATCCTCAGGTGTTCTGCCACCAATTAAGTGGGACTCTTACTTGAGATTATCAGTAGATGTTCTGTGACTACATGACACATGGCCACTGGCCTCACGAGGGGTCTCTAACTTCCATGGGCGAGCCTCTTCCCGGTGCCTCGCACTGGATGCTTGAGCTCTGAGATATCAGAAGCTTCTACGGAGGAATTTCAGAAGCAAACGCAGAGGCTTCCCAGTACAGCGTTTCCAAATTGTTCCCATGTCAGAAGATAATGATGTCACTATCCGGGTGTGATAATAGCATCTTGAGAGGAATTGAGAGCACTTCACAGCAATAGGTTAGCTAGTCGGGGCTTTCGGTGCCTGTCCACTGTCCACTTCTTATCTCTATTCATTGGAGAAAGGTGGGATTTCATTTCATTTTATTTTATTTCATTTTGAGATAGGATCTCATATAGCCCAGGCTGCCCTTGAACTCACAATGTAGCAGGAGATATCTTTGAACTTCTGAACTTCTACAGGCTTATATCTTTGAACTCCTGCCGCAACTCCAGGCTTATCCTACTGTGTCTGGGTTAATACAGAACTGGGGATGAAGCTCAGGACATCCTATGTGCTAAACAAACGTCCTCCCAACTGAGCCCTCACCTAAGAAAATCTTATGTGACACAGGCAGATGACTATACAAAGCAAACACTTGCTGGCAATGTGTTAGACAGAAATTTAAATTTAAGGCAATTGGCATACATACAAAAATGTGCATACTGTTGAAATGAGGGTGCTTCTTTGCCGTTCCACACAGAACTAAATGCTGACTGAATCTGAGGGACTGAGGGACACTGAGAATCAGCATTTTTCAGAGTTGCCCATAAGTTTGATTTTATAATTGTGAATGCTACGAGCATAACTACGTCGTAGCCACAAGTATGTCCGAGCCATGTCAGAAGTTGCTAGAAATTCTGGTTTAATCTCATGTCAAAACTCATTGAACCAATTCCTCATGAACCTCAAGCCAGCAACACAAACAGTAGTTCTCAAAATCAAATATTCTAAGCCAGTGGTTCCCAACCTTCCTGATGCTGTGACCCTTTAACACAGTTCCTCATGGTGTGGTGACCCCCAACCATGAAACCATTCTTGCTACTTCGTAAGTGTCATTTTGCTACTGTTAATGAATCCTAAGGTAAATATCTGATATGCAGCCCCCACGGGATTGCCACTTCCAGGTTGAAAACCACTGTAAATGTAACACAACATAATCCAGAGTCACGCTGATCTGATACATGCTGAGGGGAGGCGGAAGGAGATAGGAAGTCTCTCTTTTCTGGAATGAAACCGTTAGGTTTCCACACAAGCAGAAAACGTCACACAGTAACGGCGCTGCGGTTCACGGCATGCGGTAGTCTCTTGAGCGGCATGAAAGCACTCTCAGCAAACAGTCGAGTGGGATGTGGGTTCAGAGCCAAGCTTCCTGTGAAGCTGCGGGATGCAACCCACGCATGCGCAGTGGAAGACACCCCCCCCCCGGGTTCATTTCGCATCTGATTTTGAATTAATCTTGGTTCAGAAACTTCCTAAGCTTTACCAGGCATTTTCCATCACTGAAAGGGAACTCTGAGGTCCAGGAGAATTGGCAAGATTGTGCTACATAAAGAGGGTGAGACTATTAACTAGAGACTATACTGAGTTATGGGCGAGGAGAAAGGAGAGCGGGAGTCAGAGGAGGACATCAGAGAACCCACTGCCGCCACCTTGGAGGGCTTCACCATTGCTAATCCAGTGGCTTCCTCCGCCCTACCTCCTTTAAGCTCTCATTCCGTGTGGCCTTTGTCCAGAAAACTGGGGCACACTGACATAGGCTGCGCCTTACTCAGCCGCGCCGTTCGCCATACTCTGTCGCTGTGGCGTTTGCCACCCTCCTCAACGTTGCTCAGCAAGTGTCTGAAAGAGCAGTTTGGAAGGAGGAAAGATGCGTTTTGTCCACCATCTCAGACCGATCAGCCATTGTGGTATTGGGGTAAATATTTAAACTCAATTGGGGGTTTCTACCCCGCCTTTGATCATTCAGTTCCTAGATAGAAGACACAAAACTTATATTCATGATAAGCCTTATGCACTAGAGCTGGGCAGGTTTCTACCTTCTAAGCTGTTAGGATCTACTTCCCTATCCACAACCTCGAGTTATAGCTTGCCTTATTCCATCTGGGCTGCTCTTAATCCCAATTGGCCAGTCCTCATGGCCATATTTTCATGATTCTTACCCCATGGCTTCTCCTTTCTCCACCTTCTTCTCCCTCTCTCTTGTCCCTGCCTCCAATCCTAAGCCTGGGAACTGGAACTTTGCCTATCTTTCTTCTGTCCAGCTAGAGGCGTAAGCATCTTTATTGACCAAGCAGGGATAACTTGGAGGGCAAGGTTACACATAGAGCCTCTTGTACTAAGGATCTCCTCACTCCTGAGGCAACCAGGGCCAGCATTTAGCGTCGCAATACATAGCAAAACCTCAATAGTTTTAAACTAAGAAGCAAGGTTTGTACAACAAAGCCTGGTAAACAGGAGGATTCGCTTGTAGGCCTAGACCTTACAGTACCTAGTAACAGACCAAACCCTGACAGGTGGTGAGGAGGGTATGGCATGGCTAAGAAGCTCATGGTGTGGAGGCCAGGAAGCCTAGCAGAGAGGGGAATGGCAGAAACAGCTGCCAAGTACATGGATTTCTAAAGCAGGTGGGCAACTTGCAGGTGTCCTTTCAGCCAGCATCTAGGGGCCTTTTCCTTGATTCTTCTGACAGCTATAAAGGAAATCACAAGGCATAACTCTTCTCAAAGAGGTCAGGCTACACCTTAGCTTGCTACAGAACTCGCAGTGCAGTCACCCACATGATAGTAGTTTTGAAAGCATGTGGGGTAGCCCTCCCGGGTTTGTCCTCTAGTCAACAGAACCCACAGCTACAAGGAAAATTTAAGTCAAGAGATGATAGGTGCTCTGAGGGAGCCACAGCTACTGAGTGGGAATCTGCCACTTTCACCAGAATGTAGCTTTCTAGCTGTTCTCAATGTCTTCAATTGGTGGATCTGGCTGGGGCAGCTGGGAAACGGCTGGCCTACTTGAGGAGTCTCCACAGAAAGTCAAGCTCCTAGTTCCACACAAAGCCCTTTTCTACCCTGTTCCCCCTTTCCTCGTTCCACACAAAGCCCTTCTCTACCATGTTCCCCCTTTACCAACATGGGAAACAAGAAGATTTTCCCACAGTTCTTCGTTTACTATAGAAATTGATGTCATACCCAGAAGAAAAGGTGCAGACCGAAGGGCAAAGGAGAAAATATTTAACCCAGAGCTTTTCCAGAGGGAGGCCCTGCCTGAAAACCTAGGGTCATAAGAAGGCCTTACCTGACCCGGGGCATAAGGCTGGAAACCTTGTCTCCACCGCTGTGGAGCTTTCTATCCCTCAATGAATAGGATTATTCTGCAGATGTTAGAAAGAAAGCAAAGCTCAGTTGGTTGAAGGGCCGGATAACACTACACTGACATCTGGCTCTCTGCCCTACTCTGATGGGAAGGGACTTTGTAAATATACTCATCGCTCCACCCCTCCTCAGAGAAGTTTCTCTTTGCAGAAGATCACAATTAGCTAGCACAGAGATTTATAACTGGTCAGGTGTAGAGAATGAGCGTCTACAAAAAGCTCATCCCTGAATAGGAGGATGTCTATATCACATTGTTCCTTCTCCCAAAGCTTGGAAGAGATGGGGGAGAATACAAGAGACAAAGGCCGTGGATGACGACGTCAAACTGTGCTTTCTGGACACACCGGGCAGCTGTTCATATCAACTCACGGTAGTTTGACAACATGCAGAAGACCCGTGCGAGCCCACATCGGACTGAATCTCAGCCTGGAGGTGGGCACAAAGCCCCTCCCCCAGCTGAAGAGCTATTGGCAACCAACAAGGAAAGAAGAGTCAATTTTCTTTAAGGGTGTGCCCCCACCCCCAGTGGAAGATCTTGTACCTAAGAATATATAGGCAGCAATAATTGGACCTGATGGGTTCCAAACAAGAAAAACAAAAACACAAAGTTGAGTATGTCGGGAAGAGAATCTGGGAAGGTTTGTGGGACAGGGATGGATATGGTCACATATGAAATCCTCAAAGAAATGAGAGGAAAAAATAAAGCACCATTCTCTCATGAACAACTTTTAACTGATTCCCACCAGGATGCTTGAGAGCCAGGGAACGACCATCAGTCACTCCTCCAGGATAGGTGGGCATCTCATTCCATGACTGCCCTTCAGACAGCTAAGTCCCCCATATTGAATGGTGACAGCACTTGCTTAACTAAGAGCTACCCAGCCTCTCCATCTCGGTCCACAAACTACCAGCGAGCTGAGAAAATGCAGCTGTATCATCATCTACCAGCAGCCCAGCCACTGAGAACCCCGGCTCTTTATGGGCTGGTCTTTTGCTCTGTATTTAGTTCTTCGGCTTCTGGTATCCCCTTACTGATGTGATGACCACAGCAGACAGACCCTGTTCAGAAGTCCATTGCTGATTCTTATCAGTCCATCAGACTCCATTTGGGCCACATCCTCCCCCTGGTTCAGAACCAGCCAAGCCTAAGGAGCCTAATGCAGCAAATCCAAAGGAAGGTACACCAGCAGAGCTGAGCTGACATATGCCATGTCGACCCAGGTGTCGAGCCAGGTGGGTGAGCCAGTCCTCAGCTGTGTCTCAGCTGATCTCAGCTCCAGACCCCGGTGCATGCTGAGCAAGCATTCACATTACCAGAAGAAAGCCAGAATGTAAGGCTCAGACATAAGAGGGGAAAGGGATATCAAAGCTACATGAAGATGGTTTAAGAGAGGGGCTTATCAGTAAGGGGAAAAGGGGTCAATTATAATATAAAATTGGGTAATAAATCAGTTGCCTAAAATATACAAAAACAGGGACAACCTCATCACTATTGAGATCCTATGGTGCTAGATTCTGAGCCCAGAGGGATGGCTTTAGGATAGCATTTGAGCCAGGTCTTAAATATGGATAGGGAATCTAAAAAGCTGTGGTGTGCTGCTGTCCTCTGCCTAAGCCCAGTGGCAGACATCACCAGTTGATCCCCTAGCATCCTGTATCACTTACTACTGTTAACTGCTCCGGGTACCCTTTGAGGCAGTAGACACATACCTAAGACTAGGAATTCTCTGTAGCTTGCTATTGAGACTCAAGCAGACTTAATCGTGATTTAAACACTGTTAGACTCTTTTGTTCTGTCCTGGTTCTCAGTTGTATACTTGCATTTTGCTAACAGCCCTCTTTTGAACCCTATTCTTTTGAACCCTATCCTTATTTGTCAAAGTTTTTCCAAGACCCAAGCGACAGGAGGTTCTCCAAGGGGTACCACACATGGGATAAATAATACACTTCTAAGGATGTCCTGACCTTCATAGTCATTTGTGTCACTGTAGGCAGCAGTGGTGAGATTGCTGTCCCCTGGTGTGATGTCCTATTATAAGCATCGGGGAGGAGGAGGTGTGGCGGGGAAGGGAGGCCTGCTCATTCACTTTGGGTTTTATTCACACTTGTTCCCCCACAATGCCCCACAGTGTCCTCCTGGGCTTGTGCCTGTGCCTTCATGCCCAAAATACTCCTGAGAGTTTCAGAGCTGCAAAACGTATTAATCTTTTCCACTGGGACAGCAGTGTGCAGGATGAGGCCTCAGGTTCCCTTCGACATCTGGATTTTCTTTTTTTTTTCTTTTTTCTTTTTTCTTTTTAGATTTATTTATTTTATTTTATGTATATGAGTACACTGTAGCTGTACAGATGGCTGTGAGCCATCATGTGGCTGATGAAAATTGAACTCAGGACCTCTGCTTGCTCTGTCTCACTCGCTCCCGCCCTGCTTGCTCCATTGTAATACACTGTAGCTGTCTTCAGACACACCAGAAGAGCGAAATCGGATCTCATTGTAGATGGTTGTGAGCCACCATGTGGTTGCTGGGATTCGAACTCAGGACCTTTGGAAGAGCAGTCAGTGCTCTTACCCGCTGAGCCATCTCGCCAGCCCTGACATCTGGATTTTCTAACTAAAGGCTCTTGTAAGAAAATGACAAGTACCAGGTAATCTGCACTGTGTGCTTTGCCTACCTCACCTCAATTAAGCATTGTAGAAGCCCATTTGCACAGATTTTATTTAATTAATTAAATAATTTGCTTAATTATTTGTTTATTTAATATGTGTGGGTGTATGACTGAACGTATGTCTGTGTGCTGCTGGTATGCCTGTGGTGGCTGGAAGAGGGTGTCAGATCCCCTGGAACTGGAGTTATAGCTGTTTGTGAACCATCGTATGGGGGCTGAGATTCGAACCTGAGTCCCCTGAAAGAACAGCCTGTGTTCTTAACCACAGAGCCACCTCTCTCCAGTCCCCATAAGAGTGCATTGTAAGATGCATAGATTGGGGCTGGGAGGGGCTCACCTCACTGGCCTGGAGCCATAGTTATTAAAGTGGAAAGTGGGTTTGACCTTAGCTGATGCTGTTTTTTTTTTTTCCTTCCTTATGATGATGACGTGCGCTGCAAGGGATTGATCCGAAATAATTATGCCTGTGCATGTTTTTAAACTCAGAGGTTGCCTTATACATCAGCAACTGTTCCTTTCTGTGAAATGAGGGGTAACGGTCTTTCCATTTGGCAGGGTGTAAATTCAGTCAGACAGAATCACATCACTTCCCTTAAGCTTGGCCCAGGAAGGCAACCTCATTACAGGGAGGGATGGAGAGAGGAAGAGGGAGAGAGAGAGAGAGAGAGAGAGAGAGAGAGAGAGAGAGAGAGAGAGAGAGAGAGAGAGAGAGAGAGAGAGAGAGAGAGAGCCCAAGCCTTTTTCTTTGCCACCTTCCTCCCCAGTACCGCTATCTCTTCCTTGATGTTTTTTCATTGCCTGGGCGGGTTGGGACTTTCTCCAGATGTTCTTAATTTTGGTGGTTTTCCATTGCCTGTGAGCCCTTCAGTACTATAAATATTTGACTTCAATCTCATACTCACAGAACTTTATGTGGTCACTTCAAACACTGGTGCAGAATTGTCTCTGCTCCTTAAGGTTGCTTTGCGAATTAAGAGCCTGGTAGTTGATATCTTGCTGGCTCCGCGTGCCTGTTTTATTTTTCCCCCCTGAGACTTTGAAGTCTAAAGGAGCACAGAATTATTCATGCCGTGCATATATACAGAGTGTCCTTAGCGCAGATAGAGGTGCCTCCTGGGTGTATACTGCAGACCGGGATTTCTTGCGGGGCCCCTTGTTCCGAGGGACGAGGGGTTCTGGCCAGGTGGGCATGGGATTCAGCTTTTGACAAACAGACTAGACACCAGTGTGTAAGGTCTGAGTGTATTTCTTTAAAAATGACATGAG